>NC_037688.1:31581478-31813803 GCF_003255815.1 Theropithecus gelada
CTTTGCCTCCCAGGTTCAAGCGATTCTCCTGCCTTAGCCTCCCAAGTAGCTGGGATTACAGGCACGCGCCACCACACTGAGGTAACTTTCGTATTTTTAGTAGAGGCAGGGTTTCACCATTATGGCCAGGCTGGTATCGAACTCCTGACCTCAGGTGATTCTCCCGCCTCGGCTTCCCAAAGTGCTGAAATTACAGACATGAGTCACTGCACCTGGGTGAGACCCCCATCTCTTTTAAAAATAAATAGCCACTGTGCCCGGCTGAGACACCCATCTCTTAAAAATAAATAATTTTTTTTTTTTAAAGACAATGGCATCGTGGTAGCCCCCTCCTTCCTAATACGGATCTTAAATATCCCACTAACTCGTCAAAATTTTTTAATGAGTCCTAGATTTAAGGATACTGAAAAATAGTAATTCATAAAATTATCATTAGTTTTATTCTCTGAATTAGATCTAACAATTTTATGACTACTCAGAGAGGACTGCCCTCTAGAGGCCTGATCAGATACACAAAATTGTCTTCAAAAATTTATCAGAGAAGAGACATGAATGTGAATCATCACTTCAGGCTGAAGAAGGCAACTAAATTCGTTGTCTAATAACATAAGATCATTTCATTTTAGTCTTTTTGCCAAAGACAAAGAAACTGAAAAACACTCATTTCCAACTAGATGGGAAGTAGAAAAGTACGTTAAGATTTTTCCCATTGTTTTAAAAGAAAATACAACTCTTTTAAAAAGAAATGCAACTTTAAACCTAGAGTAAATCCAAACATGATGCCAAACCCATGTAAGTGATTAACTGGAACTGGCACACCACCAAGATCACAGCATTGTTATCCTAAACTAAGCACACACAGCAAGTAGAGTAAATCACTTACTAATCATAACGGCTCGCCCTTTGGGATCCACAGCTAAGAACTGGCCAGGAACGATGCGACGGCATCCACTCTTGCCAAAGGTTTCTTGGTGAATCTTCTCAAACATATTCTTAGATGGCTGGTATTCCAAGATAACAATTCGACCGGAGTCACTGCCAACTACAATGTAGTCTTTGGTGCCACCTGTCAGCCTAAAGGCCATGAGTGACCGGATAACACCGAATACTTCCACAGTGAGTAGGGTATGTACTTTGCCAGTGTTGGGGTCTGGGCGAAGCAGCTCCAAGATCTTCCCACGGGAAACAACAATTTCTTGTTGTTTGGTTCCTAGATCACCAAAAAATAGAGATCATAAACAACCAGAACCCAGCCTGCCCACCATGGTGAAATCCTGTCTCTACTAAAAATACAAAAATTAGCCAGGTGTGGTGGTGCATGTCTGTAATCCCAGCTACTCGGGAGGCTAAGGCAGGAGAATCGCTTGAACCCAGGCGGTGGAGGTTGCAGTGAGCCAAGATTGCAGCGTTGCACTCCAGCCTGAGCAACAAAGCAAAACTCAGTCTCAAAAAAAAATTAGTCAGGTGTGGTGGCATGTGCCTCTAGTCCCAGCTACTTGGGAAGCTTCGGTGGGTGGACAGTTTGAACCCAGGAGTTCAGAGAATGTAGTGGGCTATAATTCTTACACTCCATCCTGGGAAACACAGCAAGACCTCTTCCCTTTAAAAAAAAAAAAAAAAAAAAAAAAAAAAAGGCGGGGCGCGGTGGCTCAAGCCTGTAATCCCAGCACTTTGGGAGGCCGAGACGGGCGGATCACGAGGTCAGGAGATTGATGCCATCCTGGCTAACACGGTGAAACCCGTCTCTAGTAAAAAATAGAAAAAACTAGACGGGCGAGGTGGCGGGAGCCTGTAGTCCCAGCTACTGGGGAGGCTGAGGCAGGAGAACGGCGGGAACCGGGGAGGCGGAGCTTGCAGTGAGCCGAGATCACGCCACTGCACTCCAGCCTGGGCGACAGAGCGAGACTCCGTCTCAAAAAAAAAAAAAAAAAAAAAAAAAAAGGACAGGCACAGTGGCTCACACCTGTAATCCCAGCCCCAGCACTTTGAAAGGCTGAGGCAGGCAGATCACTTGAGGTCAGGAGTTTGAAACCAGCCCAGCCAACATGGTGGGACCCCATCTCTACTAAAAATACAAAAATCAACCAGGTGTGGTGGTACGTGCCTATAATCCCAGTTACTTGAGAAGCTGACTCAGGAGAATCGCTTGAACCTGGGAGACGGAGGTTGCAGTGAGCTGAGGTCACACTACTGTACTCCAGCCTAGGCGACAGAGCAAGACTACATCTCAAAAAAAAAGAAAAAAAGAAAAGAAAACTTCTCTATCATTTTAGATAAAAAGGAAGACTGAATTGGAAAAGGAATCTGAAAGATAAAATTAGTATTAAAAATGTGCTTTCATCTGGGCACAGTAGCTCATGCCTGTAATCCCAGCACTTTGGAAGGCCAAGGTGGGTGGATCACGAGGTCAGGAATTCGAGATCAGCCTGGCCAACATGGTGAAACCTCGTCTCTACTAAAAATACAAAAAATTAGCCAGGCGTAGCAGCGCACGCGTGCAATCCCAGCTACTCGGGAGGCTAAGGCAGAAGAATCGCTTGAACCCAGGAGGCGAAGGTTGCAGTGAGCCAAGATCACGCCACTGCACTCCAGCCTAGGTGACAGAGCAAGACTCTGTTGAGAAAAAAAAAAAAAAATGCTTTCAAAAATTCTATCCAAACTCCAGCTGAGATTCATTGCATCACATAGTGAAGTCAGTCACAAATCTCCAAATTCCCATATACGTATTTCTTAATCAAATGCAGCAAAGAACAACTAAATTACCTAAATGAAGCCTCAAACCCACAGAAAGAGCCATAATGAGGATTAGAGAAAATAACATGAAATATGAATGCTGTGTGGTCAGTTAGGCTGCTGCTCACTATCATACATTAAGTATTCAGATTTAAACCTCAACAAAATTATGTCATACTCTACACAATCATGAACCTCCTGCATTACTTGGATTGACTCACAAATGTTAAATCTGCAAATGGCAAGAAAAAGTTTTTATTTTATAAAGATTAGTATCTCGCTTTCAGTAACTTCGTATTTATATTTCCTAATCCAATATTTGAAATTTCACACAATTCAAACCTGGCCTTAATCCATCTTTACAAAAATATCCCCCACATGGTGAACATAAGCAAATGATCTGTTTCCATGCAAGCAGCACTCCCTACCTAAATTGCACTTTCCCTTTTCTCTCATACAAAAGTTCTATCTCTTCAAGCACTAAACCAAGGTCCAACCTTCCCTTTACTTAAATTACTCTCTGATAACCTGACAAACACCTTCAGACATTCTTTTGACCCAACCTGATGTCAAATTCAAAATCAAAGACCAGGTCTTACACATCTCAGTGTGTCTCACCGCAATTAAGCAGCCAAGAATTGTGTGCCCTGACAAGAATCATTGCACAACGTGAGCTAGGAAATGCATCTGAAATAGGTAACAGATAATGCACCAGAACTTAACACCTCATCTCATAATCTGAATTGTTTACATTTACCAACTGCTTTGTCATAAATGGAAAACATTTCCTGCCCAAGAGACTAAACAAGATATGTATTAATTCACTTAAAATTTCAAAAGATGGTAACAAGAGAACTTACCAGAAAAGTTGCCATGAATGGCAAAGCTGATGCCAGTGGCTCTCTGCAAGGTTAAGTTGTACAGAAACATGGTTGCAGGAAATCTGAGTCACCCAGACCTCCAGGTCTTGGTTACACCAACAGTACTGAGTCCAAGAAAGCTAAGGAAATAGAAAACAGAAAAATAGCTGGGAGGCTATTACTTCAACAGACATTTCTGTATGGGAAATTCTGGATGAGGACAGCAGAACCAGTAGAGCAAGCCCTATTAAGAAACAACATATGTGGCCGGGCATGGTGGCTCACAAGGTCAGGAGTTCGAGACCAGCCTGGCCAACACAGTGAAACCCCCGTCTCTACTAAAAATATAAAAATTAGCTGGGCATGACGCTGTGTGCCTGTAGCCCCAGCTACTCAGGAGGCTGCAGCAGGATAATCACTTTAACCCGGGAGGCGGAGGTTGTGGTGAGCCAAGATCATGCCGCTGCACTCCAGCCTGGGCAACAGAGTGAGAGTCCGTTTCAAAAAATGAAACAACATACGGTCAGGCGCAGTGGTTCACACCTGTAATCCCAGCACTTTCGGAGGCCGAGGCAGGTGGGTCATGAGGTCAGGAGTTCAAGACCAGCCTGGCCAACATAGTGAAACCCTGTCTCTACTAAAAATACAAAAATAAGCTGGGCATGGTGGAGAGTGCCTGTAATCTCAGCTACTCAGGAGGCGGAGGCAGGAAAATAGCTTGAACCGGTACCCAGGAGGCGGAGGTTGTAGTGAGCTAAAATGGTGCCACTGCACTCCAGCCTGGGCTACAGAATGAGACTTTGTCTCAAAAAAATAAACAAACAAACAACATACTTTTAATTAAGAGCGCCCTCTAAACGACAAGTCAAGATGCCATATATTTTGCCTTTAACCTCACAGGAATCCTATTAAATTGCAGTATTATACCTATTTTATAGATAAGAAAACTCAAGTGCAGAGATTAAATCACCTGCCCAAGGTCACTTAACAAATGGTAAAAATGTTGCAAGCTGGAATCTGTAACATTAATGCAGTATTAGGCAACTTGTCACAAAAACTAAGTACCTCGGTTTACTTGTATTCCAATAAGCTATACATTAACATAATTCAGCACCCAAAAGCACAGCAAAAAGCTCCCTCCAACCCATTACCTAGCCATCCAGTTCTCCCTGGGGGAATCTAGTTTACCAAGTTATAACGTATCCGTTCAGATATTTTTTATATATACAAATAAGAACATACATTTATACCATAGAGACAGGGTTTCACTATGCTGGGCAGGTTGGCTTCAAACTCCTGTGCTCAAGTGATCTCCCACCTCAGCCTTCCAAGGAGCTGGGGCTACAGCACCTGGCTTATACTGCACTTTATTAACCCTTTTTAACCTTTAACCAAGGGTTGGCTACTGTATTTCATACACTCACACTATATTGCACCTTACTTCGTATTACTTTATCTGCACAATAAACAAAAGGCCATCTCATTTTTACTTTGCAGTCTCAGTTTTCCAATGAATGGGCATATTATAATTCATTTAGCCAATAGCCCACCTAACATTCAGGTGTTTCCAATCTCTTGCTATTACGAATACTGCTACAAAGAAAGTCCCTTGTATGTAGGTCATTCATATGCTCGTATGTCTCTAAAATTAATTCCTGTAAGTGGAACTGTTGGATTGAGGGATTCATAGATTTGAAAAGTTGTTAGGTACTGCTGAATTGCCTTTCAAAGAGACGTCCAATTACATGTCCAGCAATGTATGAGTCCCCATTTCCCCACAACTAGCCAAAATGGTTAAGACTTGACCTTTGCTAATCTACAGAAGAAAATTGGTTTATTAAGTGTACTTTTCATTTGCATCTCTTATATAACTGTATATTCAAGGATTGATTAGAATTTAAAATTTCAACTTACTCATTACCAAAAACTAAAACAAAACCATTTCTGCTGCGTCACAAGGCGGCCGTCCTAAAGAAGTATAAAGTCACAGAAAAGGATTCTTTCTCAGCAAATAGGACTGAAGACAGCACAAACTGTACCTCTGCCATAATTACCCAAAACTATACCTATAGATACCACTACAAAATAAACTATGTTTCCCCAGTGCAATTATTTATAAACAAAAGCATAGGAGACCAGCCACGGTGGCTCACTTGACCTTGGGAGGCCAAGATGGGCGGACTGCCTGAGCTCAGGAGCTCAGGAGTTCCAGACCAGCCTGGGCAACACGGGGAAACCCCATCTCTACCAGAAATACAAAAAATTAGCCAGGTGTGGTGGTGCGCATCTGTGGTCTCAGCTACTTGGAAGGCTGAGGTGGGAGGATCACTTGAGCCTAGGAGGTGGAGGTTGCAGTGAGCCAAGATGGCGTCACTGCACTCCAGCCTGGGCAACAGAGTAAGACCTCGTCTCAAAATAAAAAAAAAAAAAGCACGGGACCTTGAGAAATCCAGCTTCATTGGTATAGAATTAACATACAGATTTGATTTTATTGTTAAACGAGGACAGAATTAGGAAGAAACGTCCTCATAAATAACTACTATTTCTGGGCTAGGCAAAAGCAGGGTGGCAAGATCAATCCTCCAGGCTAGAAATGGGTCCTAAGAGATATAAAATTTTCTACTTGAGACTAAGGTACATCTTTAATGTTCTAGGACCACAGGAAAAGACAAACAAAAAGGACCGAGGTTGAAAGACCAGGGAGTGGAGAAACACAACCAACAAAAAAAGCAAAAGAGAGGAAGCTAGGAGCTGCCTCTGAATCCTTGAACAGCTCCCCCCCCCGTTACTTTTCATATTTTGTAGCTGACGAGAACAGTCTACTTTCCCCTTTCCTTATAACTGATTCAATCCATTACAAACCTTTGGAATTCATTTTTTCCAAACCTAGTTGGATTCAGGTTCTCCAGCAACACCTTAATTCTTGGGTCGTGGAGGAAGGTGCATTTCGGAGGATGAGTCCAGTACTAGAAAAACTATATACCAGGCTGGGCGCGGTGGCTCACGCCTGTAATCCCAGCACTTTGGGAAGCCGAGGCAGATGGGTCACTTGAGATCAGGAGTTCGAGACCAACCTGGCCAACACGGTGAAAACCCCTCTACTAAAAATGCAAAAACTAGCCGGGCGTGGTGGCACACGACTTTAATCCCAGCTACTGGGGAGGCTGAGAGGCGCGAGAACAACTAGAACCCGGGAGGCGGAGGCTGCAATAAGCCGAGATCACCCCACTGCACTCCAGCCTGGGCGACAGCGAAACTTCGTCTCAAAAACAAAGCAAACAAACAAAAAACATATACCAGATAAATTTGGTAAGCTTTAAAACTTCCCCACGTCTGGGCTGGGGGCGGTGGCTCACGCCTGTAATCCCAGCACTTTAGGAGGCCTAGGTGGCTGGATCGCCTGAGGTCAGGAGTTCGAGACCAGCCTGGCCACCATGGTGAAACCCTGTCTCTACTAAAAATACAAAAATCGGCCGGGCGCGGTGGCTCACGCTTGTAATCCCAGCACTTTGGGAGGCCGAGGTGGGTGGATCACGAGGTCAGGAGATCAAGACTATCCTGGCTAACACGGTGAAACCCCGTCTCTACTAAAAATACAAAAAAATTAGCCGGGCGCGGTGGCCCCAGCTACTTGGGAAGCTGAGGCAGGAGAACTGCGTGAACCCGCGAAGCAGAGCTTGCAGTGAGCCGAGATCATGCCACTGCACTCCAGCCTGGATGACAAAGACCGACTCCGTCTCAAAAAAAAAAAAAAATATCAGCCGGGCGTGGTGGCACGCGCCTGTAATCCCAGGTAGTCTACTCGGGAGGCTGAGGCAGGAGAATAGCTGGAACCCGGGGGGCAGAGATGCAGTAAGCCGAGATCGCGCCACTGCACTCCAGACCGGGCGACAGAGCAAGACTCCGTCTCAAAAACAAAACAAAACAAAACAAAAAACTTCCCCCACCTCTGTTTACCATTATTACAAAAAGCTTGTATGACTGCTCACTGCATCTTCTCCATCCTCCAAGGAAACATCATCGCATTTAAACTCTATCCTCCATTTCGCAAATGAGAAAAGAGAGGCTCAGGGGAGGAGACAAAGTTGCCCAACTACCAAAATACAAATTCAAACTGGAGTCTTGGCTCTGAAGACTGTTTCCGTTATTTACGCTTTTAACACGCTCCATCATTCCATCTTCCCATCGGTGTACCATTTACTCTACCCAGAGGGGGACATCCATGCCTCCCGCTGCTTGTCACATCTCCCCCGTATCAGAGACCCCAGACGTTAAAAGCAATCTCCACGAGCCCTATTTTGAGCTAGGACATGTTCCCACCCTGTGGATGGAAGCGACAGATGATTGCAAGAAGCCGTTTTCGCGCCCCAACCATTCCTCTGCACCTCCTCCTGGTCCCCAACCTCGGACCTCTCGGGCCTAGACTGCCCGTGACCCCCGCCAAAGTCTCGGGCCCCCCTTCCATATCGCCGCTCTCCGCCTCCCCGAGCCCGGGGAAGTCTCCAGGCTGTTTTTTTACCCTGCAGCGAGAAGGATGGTGTGGATATCCGACGGATGCTACCTCCCTTCAAAACTTAAGCCACCACTAACTCCAACATACTGGCGTCCGCCATTAGACCGCAAGACAGGGGCATTCCGGTGGCGCGCGGCGGAAAAAGACACCCAACCCGCGCCTGAAGAATATATATAATTTTTTAAAAATGCTTCCGTCTTGCTTCCACACCGCATTAAAAATTATTTAAACATGCTTTATTGCTTTGCTTTTTCCAGGAGAACAGAAAATTAATAGGTTTTTAGAAGTCGACTTTTTAAAAAAAACACAGGCGTTCATTGGGCACTTCTGTGGGCTGCCCCAAAGAGGCGCCAACGAAGAGGGGGCCTCGAGGGACCGGAAGTGCCTAATGCGGACCAAGATGGCGGACCTTGATTCGCCTCCGAAGTTAGGGGTGCAGCCGCCGTCTGAGGGGGTGGGAGGTGGCCGCTGCTCCGAAATCTCCGCTGAGCTCATTCGCTCCTTGACAGAGCTGCAGGAGCTGGAGGCTGTATACGAACGGCTCTGCGGCGAGGAGGTGCGGGGCCGAGCCTCTTGTTTTTCATGGAGGGTCTAGGGAGAGTGGGAGCCTTCAGTCGGGGAATCCGGGCTGTGGGAAGCTCTCCTTGCTGGGGGATACAAAAGAGCGGGAAAACAAAGAAGCGGAAGCGTAGTCGGATATATGAGTAGACCTGTCAACTCTTTTCACGCTGTCGGACGCGCCGAGCTTGTTTTCCCTGATATCTGGGCGATCTGCAGCCTCTCCTGCCTAGACCCCCATTGATTTTCCTGATCCATGATCACCAGTTTCTCCACGGGAATGAAGTTAGTCCGAGAGTATTTGCCAAAGTGCTTGGTTCTCAAAGTAATAAGCGCCCTTTTGCATTGGTTTAATTTAAAAATTATGAAAAGCGTTTCATCCTGTTATTTAAGAGGGAAGTCTTTGCAGGTAAACTTCTTGAACCGTTGTTAAGAATTCCCCTTGTGGGGAGTGATTTGGGGGTGTGATTTTAGCGTTTCGGTCAAATGCACATCTTTGTAGAGGTTTGAGCTTTTAAGACTCAGGCACAATTCTCTAATCTTGGACAGGTCACCTCATCTCTTGTACCCTTGGCATTTTATCAAATGAGGGTTGTGGACTAGATTCTCCAGTTCCTTTCAGTTCATAACGTTCTATCTCCCGTCTGCTTTAATTTTCAGTGGCAACTCGATGCTGTCAATTTACTTTCAAATGTCAGTTGGGTTCCTTGCCAGTCAAAAGAGATCTAAGCTCTAATCTAAGACCAAACTTTTAGCAAAGTTGAGCACGAAAGGCGCTTTCAGCCTGAGGGAGAGGGGATCGTTGATGTCTTTGAGTATTTTCAAGTGTAAACTTGCACTAACTCTAGCAGTTTCTGATACATTTTCAGCAAGATGTGTGTGGTGTTTTTTGTTTTGTTATTTTTAGAAACAGGGCCGCTCTCTGTTGCGCAGGCTGGAGTGCTGTGGTGCTGCAATCAGAGTGGATGAAACTATAGGCACACACCATCATGCCTGGCTAGTTTAGTGTGTGGGGTTTTTTTTTGTCTGGCCTCAGCAAGATGTGATTTTTTTTTTTTTTTTTTTTTTTTTTTTTTTTTTTGTTTTTTTTTTTTTTTTTTTTTTTTTTTTTTTTTGAGACGGAGTCTCGCTGTGTCTCCCAGGCTGGAGTGCTGTGGCGTGATCTCGGCTCACTGCAAGCTCCGCCTCCCGGGTTCACGCCATTCTCCCGCCTCAGCCTCCCAAGTAGCTGAGACTACAGGCGCCCGCCACCACGCCCGGCTAGTTTTTTGTATTTTTAGTAGAGACGGGGTTTCACCATGTTAGCCAGGATAGTCTCGATCTCCTGACCTCGCGATCCACCCGCCTCGGTCTCCCAAAGTGCTGGGATTACAGGCTTGAGCCACCGCGCCCGGCCAAGATGTGTTTTAAAATTTAGTATCTTACCGGATGCGGTGGCTCACACCTGCAATCCCAGCGCTTTGGGAGGCCAGGACGGGAGGATCACCTGAAGTCAGGAGTTCGAGACCAGCATGACCAACGTGGTGAAAACCAGTCTCTACTAAAAATACAAAATTAGCTGGGCATGGTGACGCATGCTTGTAATCCCAGCTACTCGGGAGGCTGAGGCAGGAGAATCACTTGAACCTGGGAGGTGGAGGTTGCAGTGAACCAAGATAGTGCCATTACACTCCAGCCTGGGCAACAAGAGCGAAATTCTGTCTCAAAATATATATGTATATATATATTTTTAGTATCTATCTATTTATCTATATATATATTTAGTATCTTGACTTAACATTCCTAAGCTTGCATTCATTCATTCATTCAATATGTTGGGTGGAAAATTATGGAAATCCTACAGACAAAATAATATAAGTTCTGTATTTGTATTTGATGACTGTCAAGAGGAAGTCTCCCTCTGGAACCTACTGAACGATTTTAATAAAAATGTATCTGGCTGGCTGGGTGCAGTGGCTCAAGCCTGTAATCCCAGCACTTTGGGAGGCCGAGGCGGGCGGATCACAAGATCAGGAGATCGAGACCAAACTGGCTAACATGGTGAAATCCTGTCTCTACTAAAAATACATAAAATTAGCCAGGCATGGTGGTGGGCACCTATAGTCCCAGGTATTCAGGAGGCTGAGGCAGGAGAATGGCGTGAACCCGGGAGGCAGAGGTTCCAGTGAGCTGAGATCGTGCCACTGCACTCCCGCCTGGGCGACGGAGCGAGACTCTGTCTCAAACAACAACAAAAAATGTATATGGCTGAGCGCGGTGGCTCACACCTGTGACCCCAGCACTTTGGGAGGCCGAGACAGGTGGATCACCTGAGGTCAGGAGTTTGAGACCAACCCTGGCCAACATGGCAAAACCATGTTAGTATCTACTAAAAATGAAAAAGTTAGCTGGGTGTGGTGGTGGGCGCCTATAATCCCAGCTACTCGGGAGGCTGACGCATGAGAATCACTTGAACCCGGGGGGGCAGAAGTGGCAGTGAGCCAAGATCACGCCACTTCACTCCAGTCTGGGCAAAAGAGAATTTGTCTCAAAAAAAAAAAAAAAAAATGTATAGCCGGCTAGGCACAAGTGGCTCACACCTCTAATCCCAGTTCTTTGGGAGGCTGAGATGGGCAGATAGCTTGAGCCCATGAGTTGGAGACCATCCTGGGTAATGTAGTCAGACCTCGTCGCTACAATAAATTAAACAGTGGACCAGGGGTGTGCATGCCAACAGTCACAGCTGTTAGGGAGGCTGAGGTAGGAAGAGCGCTTGAGCCCCCCCTCAAAAAAAGAAAAAAAATGTATGGTTAATTTTAATGGCTATTGTTGAACTATATGCCACATACCATGTTAAGCACTTTGTGTGGTTTCCTGTTTGAGTAATTCAACAGCCTAATGAGATATGTTTTGCTATCCCTGTTTTACAGATGAAAAAACCGAAGCAAAAAATGTTACATTAATTGAGGTTGCACAGTAAATGGCTTGAATGAGAGAGAATTAGATTTATAACCTCTGGCTACTGACTATGCACCAAGAAGAAAATTTGGTAACTGTCACTGGAAATTTCGTTTGTTTAGGCTTTTTTTTTTTTTTTTGAGACGGCATTTCACTCTTGTTGCCCAGGTTGGAGTGAAATGGCGCAATCTCAGCTCACTGCAACCTCCACCTCCCACGTTCAAGTGATTTCCTACCTCAGCCTCCCGTGTAGCTGGGATTACAGGCCCCCACCACCACACCCAGCTAATTTTGTATTTTTAGTAGAGACAGGGTTTCAGCATGTTGGCCAGGCTGGTCATGAACTCCTGACCTCGGGTGATCTGCCCACCTGGGCCTCCCAAAGTGCTGGGATTACTTTGGGATCCATTGCTGGCCAGGCATTGTATTTTATTTTTTTTTTTTTTTTTTTTTTTTTTTTGAGACGGAGTCTCGCTCTGTCGCCCGGGCTGGAGTGCAGTGGCCGGATCTCAGCTCACTGCAAGCTCCGCCTCCCGGGTTTACGCCATTCTCCTGCCTCAGCCTCCCAAGTAACTGGGACTACAGGCGCCCGCCATCTCGCCCGGCTAGTTTTTTGTATTTTTTAGTAGAGACGGGGTTTCACCGTGTTCGCCAGGATGGTCTCGATCTTCTGACCTCGTGATCCACCCGTCTCGGCCTCCCAAAGTGCTGGGATTACAGGCTTGAGCCACCGCGCCCGGCCCAGGCATTGTATTTTAAATGCCTTCCTATATTAGGCACTATGCTAATAATACTGACTAAAAGTTTATTTCTGCCCATTATGGTGCTCATCTGCCAGATGGAACAAGATACATGTAAGATATCAATCATGCAACATAAGTGCAAAATGAAACATTATTAAAGTCTAAGGAGAGCATAGTGGAAGGAAAAAAGGATTTGGAAATGCGATTCACCCTTCAGCTAAGTAATTGGATTAGATAACTCTTAAGGTTCCTTCTGATGATTCTGCTGACAGGATGTTTCTCTGTGTTTCAGAAAGTGGTGGAGAGAGAGCTGGATGCTCTTTTGGAACAGCAAAACAGCATTGAAAGTAAGATGGTCACTCTCCACCGAATGGGGTGAGTCTGTGCATCTCAGAAAGGGCTAATGTAAATTCCAACAGGGTCAATTGGACAAGTGACCATTTTTTAAACTTTCTGTTATAAACACCAGTTGAGCTTGAAATATAAAGGGTATTATCTCAAGGTAAAGTGAACAACTAAGGGTATTAGTTCCATGGTTTTCAAAGACTCCTTGGACCAGCAGTACAAGTATCACACCTTGTTAGAAATGCAAATCCTAGGGCCCTACGCCAAACTTACAAAATCAGAAACTCTAGGTCTGGGGTCCAGGAAGATGTATTTTAACAAGCCTACCAAGTGATTCTAATGCATAGCCCAAGTGTGACAACCACCTTTTTTTTTTTTTTTTTTTGAGATGGAGCTTCATTCTTGTCCCCCAGGCTGGAGTGCAGTGGTACAATCTCGGCTCACTGCAACCTCTGCCTCCCAGGTTCAAGCAATTCTCCTGCCTCAGCCTCTTGAGTAGCTGAGATTCCAGGCATATGCTACCATGCCCAGCTAATTTTTGTATTTTTAGCAGGGACAAGGTTTCACCATGTTGGCCGGGCTGGTCTCAAACTCCTGACCTCAAGTGATCCACCTGCCTGGCCTCCCAAGTACTAGGATTACAGGCATAAGCCACTGCACCAAGCTGAGAACCAGCATTTTTATAGACTGGGTATATTTGTTAGTCATAAAAATTGTTCCTTGGCTGGGAGTAGTGGCTCATGCTTGTAATCCCAGCACTTTGGGAGGCCACATCTGGAGGATCACTTTTGACCCTGTCTCAAAAACAGAAAATAAAAATAAATAAATAAATAAATTAGTTGGGCATGGTGGTGTGCGCCTATAGTCTCAGCTACTCAGGAGACTGAGACAGGAAGATCATTCGAGCCCAGAAGTTGGAAACTGCAGTGAGCTATGATCGTGCCACTGCACTCTAGCCTGGGTGGCAGAGTGAGAACCTGTCTCAAAAAAAAAATAAGTTGTTCTTTGATCTCATCATGCTCTCACAGAGTACTGGTTAGTGCATCTTTTGCTCACTTAGCAATTGAGAGAATTTGTTCTCTAATTCTTTGGTTGTACCTATTTACGGGTGTCTTTATTGGTTTTAGAAGTTAATTTTGGCCAGACACGGTGGCTCACACCTATAATCCCAGCACTTTGGGAGGCTGAGGCAGGTGAATCACAAAGTCAAGAGATCAAGACCATCTCCTGGCCAACCTAGTGAAACCATGTCTCTACTAAAAATACAAAAATTAGCTGGGGTTGGTGGCACATGGCTGTAGTCCCAGCTACTCAGGAGGCTGAGACAGGAGAATCACTTGAGCCCAGACAGCAGAGGTTGCAGTGAGCCGAGATCGCGCCACTGCACTCCAGCCTGGCGACAGAGCAAGACTCCATCTCAAAAAAAAAAAAAAAAAAAAAGTTAATTTTTTATCAAGTATAGGTCTGAGTTGGCCGGGCGCGGTGGCTCAAGCCTGTAATCCCAGCACTTTGGGAGGCCGAGACGGGCGGATCACGAGGTCAGGAGATCGAGACCATCCTGGCTAACATGGTGAAACCCCGTCTCTACTAAAAAATACAAAAAACTAGCCGGGCACGGTGGCGGGCGCCTGTAGTCCCAGCTACTCGGAAGGCTGAGGCAGGAGAATGGCGTGAACCCGGGAGGCGGAGCTTGCAGTGAGCAGAGATCCGGCCACTGCACTCCAGCCTGGGCGGCAGAGCGAGACTCCGTCTCAAAAAAAAAAAAAAGTATAGGTCTGAGTTTACAGTCAAACATTCTTGAGAAAAAGCTGAGTGCAGAGCAAACTGAGCTAAGAGTTATAGGTAGGTATGAAAGAAGTAGAAGACACAGTGTCCATATGCTAAGAAAAGTTTCTCTCTCTTACCCTCTGCCCTATGGTTATGTGTATGCTGACTATGTGTTTCTCTAGTCCTAACCTGCAGCTGATTGAGGGAGACGCAAAGCAGCTGGCTGGAATGATCACCTTTACCTGCAACCTGGCTGAGAATGTGTCCAGCAAAGTTCGTCAGCTTGACCTGGCAAAGGTAATACATCGAGCTTTTCTTTTTTGAGACAGGGTCTTGCTGTGTCGCCCAGGCTGGAGTGCAGTGGTGCAATCACAGCTCACTACAGCCCCAACTTCCTGGGCTCAAGCACTTCTCCCACCTCAGCCTCCTGAGGAGCTAGGACTACAGGCATCCACCACCATGCCCAGCTAGTTTTTGTATTTTTTGTAGAGATGGGGTTTTGCCATGTTACCCGAGCTGATCCTGAACCCCTGGGCTCAAGTTATCCTTCCGCCTTTCGCCGTGTTGGCCAGGCTGGCCTCAAACTCCTGACCTCAGGTGATCTGCCCTCCTCGGCCTCCCAACATGCTGGGATTGCAGGTGTGAGCCACCTTGCCTGGCCAGTACCTTCTTTACTGCCCTCTACTAACTCAAACATCAAAATGTCAATGGGGCTCTGCGTGGTGACTCACACCTATAATCCCATCACTTTAGGAGGCCAAAACAGGAGGATTGCTTGAGCCCAGGAGTTCAAAACCAGCCTGGGCAACATGGGAGAACCTTGTCTCTACAAAAATTAGCTGGGCATGGTGGTGCACACTTATATCCCAGCACTTTAGGAGATTGAGGCAGGCTGATCTCTTGAGTCCAGGAGTTTGAAACCAGCCTAGGCAACATGGCGAAGCCCTGTCTCTACTAAAAAATAAAAAAATTAGCCAGGTGTGGTGACGCACACCTATAGTCCCAGCTACTTGGGAGGCCAAGGCAGGAGGATCGCTTAACCCCAAGAGGCAAAGATTGCCGTGAGCCAAGGTCATGCCACTGTACTCCAGCCTGAGTTGCAGAGTGGAGTTGCAAATTAAAAATAAATAAATGAGTTAATAAATGCCAGCTTCTATTTAAAAAAAAAAAAAAAGCTACCACATTACAGATTAGAAGAGCACCTTCCAATAGAAATCTAATGTGAGATAACAAAGCCAGACAA
This sequence comes from Theropithecus gelada, assembly GCF_003255815.1. Classification (NCBI taxonomy): domain Eukaryota; kingdom Metazoa; phylum Chordata; class Mammalia; order Primates; family Cercopithecidae; genus Theropithecus; species Theropithecus gelada. Next base: position 31,597,178 of record NC_037688.1, read on the forward strand.
AAATATCACAGAAAATTTCAGACCAGTAGCTCTTATAATATAGACAGAAAGGCACTCAACAAGCCGGGTGCGGAGGCTCACACTTGTAATCCCAGCACTTTGAGAGGCTGAGACGCGTGGATCACGAGGTCAAGAGATCGAGCCCATCCTGGCTAACACAGTGAAACCCTGTCTCTTAAAAATACAAAAAATTAGCCGGGTGTGGTGGCAGGCGCCTGTAGTCCCAGCTACTCAGGAGGCTGAGGCAGGAGAATAGCATGAATCTGGGAGGCGGAGCTTGCAGTGAGCTGAAATCATGCCACTGTACTCCAGCCTGGGCAACAGAGCAAGACTCTGTCTCAAAAAAAAAAAAAAAAGATACTCAACAAAACCTAGCAAAGCAAGTCTAGCAATATATAAAGAGGATTATATACTATGGCCAAGTGGAATTTATCCTAGGAAGACAAGGTTGATTTAACATCTGAAAATCAATTAAATGTAATGGCCAAGACCACAATTACTTTTGCACCAACCTAATAATACACCATATTAATAGAAAAAAGGACAAAAAACACATGATCACCTTATAGACTCAGAAGAAAACATTTGACAAAATTCTGTGCCCTTTCATGGTAGAAACACTCAACAAATTTGGAATAGCGGGGAACTTCTCAGCCTGATTAAGGGCATCTGTGAAAAACCACAGCTGGCCAGGTATGGTGGCTCATGCCTGTAATCCTAACACTTTGGCAGACCAAAGCAGTAGGATCTCTTGAGGCCAGAGGTTTGAGACCAAACTTTGGAACATAGTGAGACCCTATCGCTACAAAATTTTTTTTTAAAAAACAACCCTCAGCTAACATCATACTTACTGGTGAAAGATGTTATTCTTTCCTCCTAAGATGAGGAACAAGACAAGGGTGTCTTCTCTTACTATGTCTCTAGAACAAGCAAGCATGTTTAAAAAAATTTTTTTTTAATATATGAGTTGGTGGCTGTATGGTTCTGTCCAGGGCGATTAGGTAAGAAAATGAAGTAGGCCAGGCATGGTGGCTTACTCCTGTAATCTCAGCACTTTGGGAGGCCAAGGCCGGCAGATAGCTTGAGCTCAGGAGTTTGAGACCAGCCTGGGAAACATGGTGAAACCCTGCATCTACAAAAAATACAAAAACTAGCCAGGCATGGTGGCACACGCCTGTAATCCCAGCTACTTGGGAGGCTGAGGTAGGAGGATAGCTTAGGCCCAGGAGGCAGAAGTTGCAGTGAGCCATGATTGCGCCACTGCACTCCAGCCTGGGTCACAGAGTGAGACTGTGTCTAAAAAAAAAAGAATGATTTGATCACGTTATTAAAATTGTATGATACCTGTCAATGGTCTTGATCGTCATCAATAACAGTTGCGTTAACAGTAGTGGTGGTGTTTGTGAGATTGCTATTGACAGCTTAAAAGGACATATGGTTGACCAGTTTCAGCTCCTGAATCTCCCTACCTTCTTGAGGGGTGTTTTTGAAAGAATAGGACATTGTTTCTAAGTACCAAATCTTTTTGCAGAACCGCCTCTATCAGGCCATTCAGAGAGCTGATGACATCTTGGACCTGAAGTTCTGCATGGATGGAGTTCAGACTGCTTTGAGGAATGAAGATTATGAGCAGGCTGCAGCCCACATTCATCGCTACTTGTGCCTGGACAAGTCAGTCATTGAGCTCAGCCGACAGGGCAAAGAGGGTCAGCATCCCAAATTGTTGGTTTTTAGTTAAAATCATCTGTGATCTGAAGTAAGCAGACTCGACCAATAAAAACACATCAGTTTTTAGGAAGTTTTCTTTTTTCTTTTTCTTTTTTTTGAGACGGAGTCTCACTCTTGTCAGGATAGAGTGCGGTGGCACGATCTCGGCTCACTGCAACCTCTGCCTTCTGGGTTCAAGCGATTCTCCTGCCTCAGCCTCTTGAGTAGCTAGGATTATAGGCACACACCACCACACCTTTCACCATGTTAGACAGACTGGTCTCGAACTCCTGATCTCTGGTGATCTGCCCGCCTTGGCCTCCCAAAGTGCTGGGATTATAGGCTTAAGCTACCGTGCCCAGCCAGGAAGTTTTCTTATCTGGTAGTAGGCCATATGTAGGTCCTGTACCATCCTGGGGCAGGCTTTGTTAAAGTAGTCCCCACTATGTGTGGTTTCACTTTCTGCCATTTCAGTTACCTGCAGCTTCAGTTACTCATGGTCAACCTTAGTCCAAAAATATTAAGGAAAAATTCCAGAAATAAACAACTTACTACTTTTAAGTTGCTTGCTGTTCTGAGTAGTGTGATAAAATCTTGTGCCATCCTGTCTGTCCCTTTATCACAAGAAGGGTGAGTACGGTACAATAAGATATTTTTTAAAAAGAGGCTATACTTGCATAACTTTTTTTATGGTATATTGTTATATTTTATTATATATTGTTAATCTCTTAATATGTCTAATTTACAAATTAAACTTTATCGTAAATATGCATGTATAGGAAAAAACACAGTATATTCAAGGTTCAGTACTGTCGATGGTTTCGGGCATCCATAATGGTCTTGGAATGGATCCCCTACAGATAAGAAGGGACTACTGTATTCCCATTTTATGGAAAAGGAAGCTGAATCCAGATCTACTGATTCTCTGACGAGCGGGTTCTTTGCACTTGACCATATTGCGTACTCATAAAATGAAATTCTTAGTCTGATGTTTTAGATCTTCCATGATCTTTACACACCCTGTCTTTCTAGCCTTGTTTAATGGTATTCACTTATGCATCCATTCATTGTGCAAGTATTTCTCAAGCTCCTCCATATGCTACAGAATATGCTACTTGGAATACTCTGCAAATATTCTTTTCATCTTTCTGCTTCTATCACTTCGTATATTTCATTCCCTTTGCGTGGAATGTTTGTTCCTCCTGTGCAGGTGTCAGAATCCTGCCCATCTTCGAGAGGTGGGATGTCACCTTCTCTAGGAAGCCTTTTCTCATTACTTTAACCAGAAATGTGACTTTTTGACACCTTTCTTTTTTTTGAGACGGAATCTCGCTCTGTTGCCAGACTGGCATGATCTTGGCTCATTGTAACCTCTGTCTCCCAGGTTAAAGGGATTCTTCTGGCCGGGCGCGGTGGCTCAAGCCTGTAATCCCAGCACTTTGGGAGGCCGAGATGGGCGGATCACGAGGTCAGGAGATCGAGACCATCCTGGCGAACACAGTGAAACCCCGTCTCTACTAAGAAATACAAAAAATAGCCGGGCGAGATGGCGGGCGCCTGTAGTCCCAGCTACTCGGGAGGCTGAGGCCAGAGAATGGCGTGAACCCGGGAGGCGGAGCCTGCAGTGAGCTGAGATCCGGCCACTGCACTCCAGCCTGGGCTACAGAGCGAGACTCCGTCTCAAAAAAAAAAAAAAAGGGATTCTTCTGCCTCAGCCTCCTAAGTAACTGGGACTACAGGCGCACGCCACCACGCCCGGCTAATTTTTGTATTTTTAGTAGAGATGGGGTTTCACCATGTTGGCCAGGATGGTCTCAATCTCTTGACCTTGTGATTCACCCATCTCGGCCTCCCAAAGTGCTGGGATTACAGGCGTGAGCCACAGTGCCCATCCTTTGGCACCTTTCTTATGACACATCATGTACTGTATTTCATCATTATTATTTGTGCACAAACTTGATCTCTTCTACTTGATCCTAACTTCTGTGATGGTAGCATCAGGGCTGATTCATCATGTAGTCATATATATTACTAGCACAGCACCTTGCACATAGTAAGTACTTAATACGTATTTGCTGGATGAATAGTATTACACAAAGTGGCATGGACCTGACACAGTACCATTCTTTACTTGAATATTCATTTTCTCCCTGTTGAGCAGGGAGCATGATTGATGCCAACCTGAAATTGCTGCAGGAAGCTGAGCAACGTCTCAAAGCCATTGTGGCAGAGAAGTTTGCCATTGCCACCAAGGAAGGTGATCTGCCCCAGGTGGAGCGCTTCTTCAAGATCTTCCCACTGCTGGGTCTGCATGAGGAGGGGTTAAGAAAGTTCTCAGAATACCTTTGCAAGCAGGTATGGACCCTGATTGCTTGGCAGGATAATTGTGTGGCTCTCTGCCTGCAAATTGGGGCACTAGATGGATCCACTTTCTATGGATACTTTCTCTCTTCTGGATATGACTCCCCTTGCTGCCCTTGCTGTGTAGCCGGGCAGGACTGGATGCGTGTGTTCATTCAACACACCTGTTGCCAGCCTACTGTGTACCAGACGTGGCCAAGACATCTGCCAATGCACATTCATTTCCAACAGACCAGATGAAAGCATATGAAATTAAAATGCAAGTTCTCTGACAAGTTGAATCATTCTTTTTTTTTTTTTTTTTTGAGATGGAGTTTCACTCTTGTTGCTCAGGCTGGAGTGCAATGGCATGATCTCAGCTCACTGCAACCTCCGCCTCCTGGTTCAAGCAATTCTCCTGCTTCAGTCTCCCAAGTAGCTGGGATTATAGACATACGCCACCACGCCCAGCTTATTTTGTATTTTTAGTACAGACCGGGTTACTCCATGTTGGTCATGCTGGTCTCAAACTCCCAACCTAAGGTGATCCACCCGCCTCAGCCTTCCAAAGTGCTGGGATTATAGGTGTGAGCCACCGCGCCCGGCCTGAATCACTCTTTTAAAACTCAAGCAATCCTGCCTCAGCCTCCCAAGCAGTGGAGACTACAGGCACATGCCACCATGCGTTGCTAATTTTTTTTTTTTTTTTTTTTTTGTAGAAACAGTCTTACTGTGTTACCCAGGCTGGTCTTAAACTCGTGGCCTCAAGCAGTCCTCCCATCTCAGCCTCCCAAAGTCCTGGGACTACCACCCCACCCAGCTGTTTTTTTAGCTATATGTCTATGTGTGTCATTTCCCTACCACAAAAAAATTCTCTGTTAGACCATTATTATGCCGTTAAGAAAAATGATGCCGTTCGCTAAGTGCTGACATATTTTATTCTCTAACGTGGTTTGTTAAACAGGGTACAAAACAATATGTTGTTATTCCTGTTTAAAATGAGGGAGTCAGCAATCAAGATATATTTGTATAAGCATAGGATTTCTTTTGGAAGGGTTAACAATGGTCACTTCTGAAGAAAATTGGGAAATTAAGAGACACAGGTTAGAAGAAGAACTACTTTTCACTGAATATTCCTTTGTTCCTGTTTAAGGAATGTTTAAGTATGCATTTTACTCATTCTAAAAAATTAATGAAAAACAAAATACACGCCAGGCGCAGTGACTCATGCCTATAATCCCAGCACTTTGGGAGGCTGAGGCGGGTGGATTACCTGAGATCAGGAGTTCAGGACCAGCCTGGCCAACATGATGAAACCCCGTGTCTACTAAAAAAAATACAAAAATTATCCAGACGTGGTGGCAGGTGCCTGTAATCCCAGCTACTCGGGAAGCTGAGACAGGAGAATCGCTTGAATCCGGGAGGCAGAGGCTACGGTGAGCTGAGATTGTGCCATTGCACTCCAGCCTAGGTGACCAGCGAAATTACATCTCAAAAAAAAAACAAAAAACAAAAAAACCTGCTCTATGGTACTTTTTATCAGTATACTTTGCCACCTGGGACCTAGAAATGGCTTCTACCTTTAATCCAGTAAAAGTCCCTTCTGCAGCACCCAGGTTTTGTCCTGCTTGAGAAAGCACTATTAATGATAGCATGCCAGGCATAATGGCTCACATAATTCCAGCACTTTGGGATGCTGAGGCAAGAGGACTGCTTGAGGCCAGGAGTTCGAGACCAGTCTGGGCAACATAGCAGGACCCCATCTCTACAGAAATTTTTAAAAAATTAGCCGGGTATGGTGGCTCTTGCCTATAGTTCTAGCTACTCAGGAGGCTGAGGTGAGAGGATCACTTGAGTCCAGGAGTTCAAGGCCACAGTGAACTATGACTGTGGTTCCCTTGTACTCCAGCCTAGGCAACAGAGCGAGACCCTGTCTCTTATTTTAAAAAATGATAGAAAGTTACACTTTGAGATTGTTGGAACTGAGGACTCTCTCCCTTGGCTAATGGCAGTCCGTATTTTCCAAGAGAAGAAAATAATGGAAGAGGAGCTACACCATGCTCACATTCTTTGTCCTGCCTGAGGCTCAGACTGTCCCTCAAGGGAGTTTCCTCTGTGCTGCCTGGGCTTCTAAACATCAAGGGAAATGTGAAAAAAAAGAAAGCCGATGGGAGGCCTTTTTGGAAAATTGAGACATACCTGGTGTAAGGCTGGCCTTTCTAAGGAATGTATGTGGGTCTTCTCCTTTTTTAGGTGGCCAGTAAAGCTGAGGAGAATCTGCTCATGGTGCTGGGGACAGACATGAGTGATCGGAGAGCTGCAGTCATCTTTGCAGATACACTTACTCTTCTGTTTGAAGGTGAGCCTCTTTCTCCACTCTAGAGAGACTGGAGACATTTCTGTATGACACCTGCATCCTAGCCTTTCTTCTCACCCTTCTAATTTGATGACTTTAATTTAATCATGTAGTTTACTGTGTATTAATTGAGTGGAGAATTAAATAACTTCCAGATTCAGTGCCTGATAAGCAAAGATTAGAGTCTCTCCAGTGTTTTGATCCTGCCTAACCCTCAAACCCCAAACTCCGTAAGAATAAATTTAACCCTAAAATAAATTACTGAAAAGCAAGTGATGCTGATTCCAAAGATGCTGCTGTAGAAAATAGTATCAATGTAACTTACCAAATGCCTGCTGATGTACCAAGCACTGTGCATATTTAACATATTTGCTTAGAAACCCCTAGCATTGACAAGGCCTATTTTGTGTTCATTTTAGAAAGTGAAGCAGCCAAAAGGATTGACCTAGACCCTTGGTTAGTCCCAGATGGAGCAAGTTTATTTTGTAGGAAGAATACTACAACCTTCTTGCTTCCTTCTAGGGATTGCCCGCATTGTGGAGACACACCAACCAATAGTGGAGACCTATTATGGGCCAGGGAGACTGTATACGCTGATCAAATATCTGCAGGTGGAATGTGACAGACAGGTGGAGAAGGTGGTAGACAAGTTCATCAAGCAAAGGGACTACCACCAGCAGGTGAGCAGGGGAAGCTCCAGGTGGGGTTTGGTAGCAGCTTTAGCCAGGAACACTGAGTAGAATAACTTGGAGGGGGAACAGTGAAGAAAGGTGCAGACAGAAGAAAAATTAATGCTCAGCACAAACTGGCCTGCATCTTGCCCATTGCCAGCTTACCTTGGACTTGAGGTGTTGTCGAGATGAGGATGGCCTCAGTTCAAGACCAAAACAGAAATAAAAAGGGCTTCCTGAAAAGAACACAGCAGAAGTAGTAGACCAGTTCTCTATCATAAAATGTGCAACAGTGCCCTCTGGTGATATAATGACAATTCTATTTATTGAGGTCCTATTAAGTGTCCAAGTAATTGTCTCCAATTTCCCCTTCATTCCTCAGATGTTAAAGATAACGTTTGCTTTTTCAGAACTTTATTTTTTCCTTCTTTTGAGCAGAGAAAGTAAAAGTACAACATAGAAATAGGAGTGGCCTCATACAATTGTATTTCTAGAACTCCAGACTAGGACACTATAAACAGTAGTCTATTGGAACACTATTAGCATGACTTTTAAGCGCAGTAATAGAAGTGAGTAGTATTAGCATCCAACCCAAAAACAAATCTTTGGCCTGTCATCTTGAAAGTCCACTGCTGACTTGAAGGGAAGGTAAACCCAGTAAGCAAACTAAACCTAAACGTTCTTGTGTGCCAAAAGTTTGGAGTGACCAGCAAGAGGCCAATAGATATGGGAGTGGGGAAGAATATTCTCATTCCTGTGGTATGTTGCAGTTCCGGCATGTTCAGAACAACTTGATGAGAAATTCTACAACAGAAAAAATTGAACCAAGGTAATAATCCTCTTTTCTTTAGCCCACAAGAGTTTGAATTGGTAACCATGTATATATAATTCAGATGACTCTGTTACAATGTGGTCTGTGTTTTTGAAATATTTTATCAATTACTCTTATTTTTCAGTGGAATGTATCATGAACAAAAGTATGTGCAAATAAAATGTGTAATAAATCATAATCAGCTGGGCGTGGTGGCTCACGCCTGTAATCCCAGCACTTTGGGAGGCCGAGGCAGGCAGATCACAAGGTCAGGAGTTCAAGACCAGCCTGGCTAATATGGTGAAACCCCTTCTCTACTAAAAATACAAAAATTAGCTGGGCATGGTGATGCGTGCGTGTAGTCCCAGCTATTCAGGAGGCTGAGGCAGGAGAATCGCTTGAACCCAGGAGGCAGAGGTTGCAATGAGCCAAGATTGCACCACTGCACTCCATCCTGGGTTACAGAGCGAGACTCCATCTCAAAAACTAAAAATTAAAATAAAATAAAAATCAGTACAATCATGTGTCATTTAATGACTGGAATACTTTTTTTTTTTTTTTGAGACAGAGTCTCACTCTGTCACCCACGCTGAAGTGCAGTAGCATGATCTTGGCTCACTGCAGCCCCTGCCTCCCGGGTTCACGTGATTCTCCTCCCTCAGGCTCCCAGGTAACTAGAACTACAGGCGTGCACCACCACTCCCGGCTAATTTTTTATAATTTTAGTAGAGACAGGGTTTTGCTATGATGGCCAGGTTAGTCTTGAACTCCTGACCTCAAGTGATCTGCCCACCATGGCCTCCCAAAGTGCTGAGATTATAGGCATGAGCCACTATACCCTGTCAACAACTGGAGTACATTCTGAGAAATACATCACTAGGTGACTTCCATTGTGTCAACATCATAGAGTGTACTTAGCCTACTACACACCTAGGCTATATGATGCAGCCTATTGCTCCTAGGCTGTAAACCTGTATGGCATATTACTGTACTGAATACCATAGGCAATTAGAACACAATGGTAAGTACTTGTGTATCTAAACATATCTAAACATAGAAAAGGTACAGTAAAAATACAGTATTATAATATTATGGGAACACTCTTGTGTATACCGATACAGTTTTTTTTCTTGTTGTTTTGGGGATTTTTTTTGTTGTTTTTTTTTTTTTTTTTGAGATAGGGTCTTGCTTTGTTGCCCAGGCCAGAGTGCAGTACAGTGGTATGATCATGGCTCACTTAGCCTCGACCTCCTAGGCTTAAGCAATCCTCCCACCTCGGCCTTCTGAGTAGCTGGGACCATATGTGTACACCACCACGCTGGGCTAATTTTTGTATTTTTTGTAGAGACGAGGTTTTGCCATGTTGCCTAGGCTGATCTCGAACTCCTGGGCTCAGGTGATTCTCTCACCTCCCAGAGGCTTCCCAAAGTGATGGGATTACAGGCTTGAGCCACCATGCCCAGCCCAGCAATTCATTTTTGACCAAAATGTTCTTATGTAGCATGACTACACTTTTGAAACCCCCAGAGTGACTCTCCTCTTCCCTTCCCACAAAGGTGACTACTATCCTAAAGTTTTAAACTTTTACGTTCTTTTTTTTTTAATTAGAAATAGGGTCTCTGTTTCCCAGGCTGGAGTGAAGTGGTACAGCGACAGAATCCCAGCTCACTGTGACCACCAACTCGTGGACTCAGGTGAGCCTCGAGTAACTCAGCCTCAGCCTCCCGAGTAGCTCCTGACTAGCTAGGATTACAGTCACCACTCCTAGCTAATTTTTTTTTTTTTTTTTTTTTTTTTGAGGCAGTCTCGCTCTGTTGCCCAGGCTGGAGTGCAGTGGCGTTGCGTGGTCTTGGGTCACCACAACCTCCACCTCCCAGGTTCAAGCAATTCTCCTGCCTCAGCCTCCCAAGTAGCTGGGACTATAGGCATGTGCCACCACACCCGGTTATTTTTTTTGTATTTTTAGTAGAGATGAGTTTTTTGTTTGTTTCTTTGTTTGTTTGTCTTAGACAAGAGTCTCGCTCTGTTGCCCAGGCTAGAGTGCAGTGGCACGATCTCGGCTCCCTGCAAGCTCCACCTCCCAGGTTCACGCCATTCTCCTGCCTCAGCCTCCCATGTACCTGGGACTACAGGCGCCCACCACCTTGCCTGGCTAATTTTTTTTGTGTGTTTTTAGTAGAGACGGGGTTTCACCATGTTAGCCAGGATGGTCTCGATCTCCTGACCTCGCGATCTGCCCGCCTCAGCCTCCCAAAGTGCTGGGATTACAGGCGTGAGCCACTGCGCCCGGCCGAGATGAGGTTTTGCCATGTTGGCCAGGCTGGTCTCAAACTCCTGACCTCAGGTGATCCACCCACCTCAGCCTCCCAAAGTGCTGGGATTACAGGCATGAGCCACCATGCTCAGCCAATTTTTTAATTTTTGGTAGAGATGAGGGCTTGCTATGTTGCCCAGGCTGGTCTTAAACCCCAGATCTCAAATGATCCCCCTGCCTCGGCCTCCCAAAGCACTTACAGGCATGAGCCACTGTAATCCATCCAAACTTTTACTTTTTTTTTTTTTTTTGAGACAGAGTCTTGCTCTGTCGCCCAGGCTGGAGTGCAGTGGCACAATCTCTGCTCACTGCAAGCTCCACCTCCCAGATTCACACCATTCTCCTGCCTCAGTCTCCTGAGTAGCTGGGACTACAGGTGCCCACCACCACACCTGGTTAATTTTTTGTATTTTTAGTAGAGACAGGGTTTCACAATGTTAGCCAGGATGATCTTGATCTCCTGACCTCGTGATCTGCCCGCCTCGGCCTCCCAAAGTGCTGGGATTACAGGCGTGAGTCGCTGCACCTGGTCATAGATAATCTTTATTCAAACCACAAAAGAGGCCAGGCATTGTGGCTCATGCCTATAATCCCAGCACTTTAAGAGGCCAAGGCAGGGGGTTCACTTGAGGCCAGGGGTTTGAGACCAGCCTAGCCAACATGGTAAAATCCCATCTCTACTAAAGATACAAAAATCAGCCAGGTGGGGTGGCACATACCTCTAATCCCAGCTACTAATGTGTCTAAGGCATGAGACTCACTTGAACCTAGAGGCGAAGGTTGCAGTGAGCTGAGATTGCACCACTGCACTCCAGCCTAGGCAACAGAGCAAGACGAATGGCTGGGCATGGTGGCTCATGCCTGTAATCCCAGCACTTTGAGAGGCTGAGGCGGGTGGATCACAAGGTCAGGAGATCGAGACCATCCTGGCTAACACGGTGAAACCCCGTCTGTACTAAAAATACAAAAAAATTAGCCGGGCATGGTGGCAGGCACCTGTAGTCCCAGCTACTCGGGAGGCTGAGGCAGGAGAATGGCGTGAACCCAGGAGGTGGAGCTCGCAGTTAGCCGAGATTGCGCGACTGCACTCCAGCCTGGGCGACACAGTGAGACTCTGTCTCAAAAAAAAAGAGAAAGAAAAGAAAATAGGCCGGGCGCGGTGGCTCACACCTGTAATTCCAGCACTTTGGGAGGCCGAGGCGGGTGGATCACGAGGTCAGGAGATCGAGACCATCCTCCCTTATACAGTGAAACCCCGTCTCTAGTAAAAATACAAAAATTTATCTGGGCATGGTGGTGGGCACCTGTAGTCCCAGCTACTCGGGAGGCTGAGGCAGGAGAAATGGCGTGAACCCAGGAGGTGGAGGTTGCAGTGAGCCGAGATTGCACCACTGCACTCCAGCCTGGGCGACAGAGCAGGACTGCATCTCAAAAAAAAAAAAAAGGCCAGGCACGGTGGCTCACACCTGTAATCCCAGCACTTTAGGAGGCTGAGGCAGGTGGATAACGAGGTCAGGAGATCGAGACCATCCTGGCTAACACGGTGAAACCCTGTCTCTGCTGAAAATACAAAAAATTAGCCGGGCGTGGTGGCGGACACCTGTACTCCCAGCTACTCAGAAGGCTGAGGCAGGAGAATGGCAAGAACCCGGAAGGCGGAGCTTGCAGTGAGCCAAGGTTGCGCCAGTGCACTCCAACCTGGGCAACAGCGAGACTCTGTCTCAAGAAAGAAAAAGAAAAGAAAAGGAAACAGGCCGGGCACGGTGGCTCATGCCTGTAATTCCACCATTTTGGGAGGCTGAGGCGGGTGGATCACAAGGTCAGGAGATTGAGACCATCCTTCCTTATATGGTGAAACCCCATCTCTAATAAAAATACAAAAAATTATCCGGGCATGTAGTCTGTAGTCCCAGCTACTCAGGAGACTGAGGCAGGAGAAATGGTGTGAACCCAGGAGGTGGAGCTCACAGTTAGCCGAGATTGCGCGACTGCACTCCAGCCTGGGCGACACAGTGAGACTCCATCTCAAAAAAAGAAAGAAAGAAAGAAAAGAAAAGAAAAGAAAAGAAGACACACCTCCCAACCTTTTATTTAGGTCTGGCAGAATTTTAGGGAGTGAATGATTTAGGTGAAACAGGTAAATGGAAAATGTGGTTGACACCTGTCTCTGAATCTAATTGGGCCAGCTGAGCTAGGAGGGCCATCTGGCGGAGCTGTTCCTTATGGGCCCAGTGGGGAGGGGGAATTCAGGACTCTGTTTTCCCTGTAGCTCTTGTGTCTAAGGGAATCCAGTGTCCTCCTGTTCCTTCTGCTCCATGTGTCTCAGAGAACTGGACCCCATCCTGACTGAGGTCACCCTGATGAATGCCCGCAGCGAGCTCTACTTACGCTTCCTCAGGAAGAGGATTAGCTCTGATTTTGAGGTGGGGGACTCCATGGCCTCGGAAGAAGTGAAGCAAGGTAAAAATATTTCCCATATTTTTGGGGAGGGTTGAGATATAATCGGCAGTGTTTCTTAATAGTTAAGCCACAGATCTCTTATTAAGGAAACAATTGGGACTTATTAGCCCGTGGTGGTCTGTAGACAAATTGACTCCCAGGAGGAAATCTAAATGTACTGGATTTTAGAATTGGACTAGATCTTTGAGGCCATCTAATCACTTTACAGATGAAGACACTGATGCCCTGTTTTAAATTGTATAGATAGAAATTATACTTCAGTAAAGTGTTTTGTTGTTGTTGTTGTTGTTGTTGTTTTAAAAAAAAAACAAAGTACATAGGCCGGGTGCGGTGGCTCACATCTGTAATCCCAGCTCTTTGGGAGGCCAAGGCGGGTGGATGTCAGAGTTTGAGACCAGCCTGACCAATATGGTGAAACCCCATCTCTACTAAAAATAAAAAAATTAGCTGAGCATGGTGCCATGCACCTGTAGTCCCAGCTACTCGGGAGGTTGAGACAGGAGAATTGCTTGAACTCCAGGGGTCAAAGGTTTCATAGAGCCGAGATCGCAGCACTGCACTCCAGCCCGGGCAACAGAGCCAGACTCTGTCTCAGGGAAAAAAAAAAAGAGTATATAATGTACAGGAATCCTCCTGTCCCTTTCAGTCTCCCAGTTCCCCTAGTCACAATTTTTCAAGGAATAATTTACATTGATAAGAAACGGGGCTGGGTGCAGTGGCTCACATCTGTAATCCCAATGCTTTGGGAGGCTGGGGAGGAGAATTGCTTGCTCAGTTCAAGACCAGCCTGGGCAACATGACAAGACCTTGTCACTATATTAAAAGAAAAATTTTGGCCGGGCGCGGTGGCTCAAGCCTGTAATCCCAGCACTTTGGGAGGCCGAGACGGGCGGATCACGAGGTCAGGAGATCGAGACCATCCTGGCTAACACGGTGAAACCCCGTCTCTACTAAAAAAAATACAAAAAAAAAAAACTAGCCGGGCGATGTGGCGGGCGCCTGTAGTCCCAGCTACTCGGGAGGCTGAGGCAGGAGAATGGCGTGAACCCGGGAGGCGGAGCTTGCAGTGAGCTGAGATCCGGCCACTGCACTCCAGCCTGGGCGACAGAGCGAGACTCCGTCTCAAAAAATAAATAAATAAATAAATAAAAGAAAAATTTTGGCTGGGTATGGTGGCTCATGTCTAATCCCAACACTTTGGGAGGCCGAGGAGGAAGGATCGCTTGAGCCCAGGAGTTTGAGACCAAGCCTCGTCAACATAGTGAAACCCCATCTCTAAAAATTTCAATTAAAAAATAAAAGATAGGCCGGGCGTGGTGGCTCAAGCCTGTAATCCCAGCACTTTGGGAGGCCGAGACGGGTGGATCACGAGGTCAGGAGATCGAGACCATCCTGGCTAACACGGTGAAACCCCATCTCTACTAAAAAATACGAAAAACTAGCTGGGCGAGGTGGTGGGTGACTGTAGTCCCAGCTACTCGGGAGGCTGAGGCAGGAGAATGGCGTGAACCCGGGAGGCGGAGCTTGCAGTGAGCCGAGATCGCGCCACTGCACTCCAGCCTGGGCGACAGAGCGAGACTCCGTCTCAAAAAAAAAAAAAAAATTAAAAGATAAACACTTTTTAAAAATTTTGTGGCTGGGTGCGGTGGCTCAAGCCTGTAATCCCAGCACTTTGGGAGGCCGAGACGGGCGGATCACGAGGTCAGGAGATCGAGACCATCCTGGCTAACACGGTGAAACCCCGTCTCTACTAAAAAAATACAAAAAACTAGCCGGGCGAGGTGGCGGGCGCCTGTAGTCCCAGCTACTCGGGAGGCTGAGGCAGGAGAATGGCGTAAACCCGGGAGGCGGAGCTTGCAGTGAGCCGAGATCCGGCCACTGCACTCCAGCCTGGGCGACAGAGCAAGACTCTGTCTCAAAAAAAAAAAAAAAAAAAAAATTTTGTAAAGGTATGCTGGAGTCCAATTTCATTTACAAATTGACTCGCTAGGTTTTTAAGATAACCATTTAATTCCTGCTGGGTACTAAAGCAAGAGTTAAAGGAAAAAAAAATCCTGCTGGGCAAATATATGCAGGGTTCTTTGGACTGGGGACTTGAGACCTACCCAGCATCTGTGGCATTCCGCATAGCTTGTGCCAATAATACATGGCAGGGGCGTTACAGAATCAGTGTATAAAGGAAATTGTTTGCTCATTTGGAGTTCGCTTGTTGATGTCAATGATGACTATCATTTGATCTTAGCCAAAAGACCGAGAAGCAATAGTGATGACTATCACTGTTCAGAGCTGTGCTGCCCAATACGTAGCCATTCATGAATTGAAATTCAAATTCAAATTTAATTACAATTAAATAAAATTTTACATCCATCCTTCTCACCTGGATTCTGGGGAATAAAAGAATTTTAATAAAACAAATAAAAATATTCAGTTCCTAAGTTATGTTCATCACATTTCAAGTGCTCAATCGCTAACATGACCAATGGCTACTATATCAGATAACAGATACGGAATGTTTCTCTTTTCTTGTTGTTTGTTTATTTTTTGTAGAGACAGAGTATTGCTCTATTGCCCAGGCTGGTCTCAAAACTCCTGGACCCAAGTGATCCTCCCACCTTGACCTCCCAAAGTGCTGGGATTACAAATGTGAGCCACCACACCTGACCAAAATATTTTCATTATCACAGAAATTCTGTTGGACAGTACTGGTGTAGAGAATGAAATATTCTTTTTTTTTTTTTTTTTTTTTTTTTTTTTGAGACGGAGTCTTGCTCTGTGGCTCAGGCTGGAGTGCAGTGGCCGGATCTCGGCTCACTGCAAGCTCCTCCTCCCGGGTTTACGCCATTCTCCTGCCTCAGCCTCCCGAGTAGCTGGGACTACAGGCGCCGCCACCTCGCCCGGCTAGTTTTTTGTAATTTTTAGTAGAGACGGGGTTTCACCGTGTTAGCCAGGATGGTCTCGATCTGCTGACCTCGTGATCCACCTGTCTCGGCCTCCCAAAGTGCTGGGATTACAGGCTTGAGCCACCGCGCCCGGCCGAGAATGAAATATTCTATATGCAGCGTATTTTTGTCTTTGCCATGGAAACTTAACATCTTTTGACTCCTATTCATTAATCCTAAGGGAATAATGGAAAAGGAGTAAAAAGTTTTTCGTACAAAAGTATTCACTATAATCTCCAATTATTGTGATATTCTGTTATCTCCAGTAATGGCAAAACATTTGGAAATAACCAGGTGTCTAAAAATAGAGTGGTTTTTTTTCTCAATTTCACATGAAACAACATAAAAGTTAAAAATAAGGCCGGGCACGGTGGCTTACACCTGTAATCCCAGCACTTTGGGAGGCCGAGGCAGGCAGATCACCTGAGGTCAGGAGTTTGAGACCAGCCTCAACATGGAAAAATCCTATCTCTACTAAAAATACAAAATTAGCCAGGCGTGGTGGTGCATGCCTATCATCCCAGCTACTTGGGAGGCTGAGGCAGGAGAATTGTTTGAACCTGGGAGGTGGAGGTTGCAGTGAGCTGAGATCATGCCATTGCACTCCAGCCTGGGCAACAAGAACAAAACTTCGTCTCAAAAAAAAAAAAAAAAAAAAAGAGTTGAGTAGTTTTTAAAATGTGGATTATGCACCTGATGAAATGCCACATAGTCATGAAAAATAAGGTAGGTGAAAACATGGAAAATATTTATGATATACTTTTTTAAAGCAGAATTCAAAATTGCTATCTGTATCGTGATTATAACCATGTAAAATATGTACATATTTGGAAGAAAGACTAGAAAGAAACCTGAAAAAATGAAAAAAGTTGCTCTGTTTCCCTTGGGGAAAAAAAATGAGTATTCCTTTCTTGGCTGTCCCCTAGAGCACCAGAAGTGTCTGGACAAACTCCTCAATAACTGCCTTTTGAGCTGTACCATGCAGGAGCTAATTGGCTTATATGTTACCATGGAGGAGTACTTCATGAGGGAGACTGTCAATAAGGTAGGACATAGGACTTATCTCTTGGAAATGGGGTTTCCGGTCCAAGAAGCCAGGCTAAAGGAAATGCATGAGGCATGTCATATTTTTTGGTCCCGCTTCGAGAATACTCTTGCATGCAGATTGAATGGAACCACTTTGTATGGTTAGAGAGCATCTTTGGAGTCGTGCTCTTTGTATACCCAGCTAGGACCTCCTTCCCAAGAATTACAAAAGAACAGCTCAGCTCTCCAGGGAACCCACTTGTTCCCTGCCTCCCTGAAGGTTTGTGGGTAAGGAGCCTCAGGGAAGTAGGGCCTCTGCAGATGTCTTACACCCCCCAGGTAATGGATCTCTGCAGGGCTAAGGCCCAAAATATTTAATTTGTTCACCTAGTGATCAATAGGGAAGTGAGCTATTTTGACAAGGAGGATGCACATGAGTTCGTGACCAGAACACGCCATGTTGGGAGAAACATGGACAAGGTACAGAAAAGGGAGCAGAGCTAGGGCCATCCAGAATCATCTAGAAGATGACATGCACAACTGGGACCCTCAGTGTTGACTTTGCCTTTTGGGTAGGCTGTGGCTCTGGACACCTATGAGAAGGGCCAGTTGACCTCCAGCATGGTGGATGATGTCTTCTACATTGTTAAGAAGTGCATTGGACGGGCTCTGTCCAGCTCCAGCATTGACTGTCTCTGTGCCATGATCAACCTCGCCACCACAGAGCTGGAGTCTGACTTCAGGTACAGTTGACTCCCTTTCTCCTTTCTAGGCAGAAAGGCCCTTCCTGTTGATTCCCGAGGCCCATTTGTTTCTGCCCTTTGTCCTCATGATTCTAGTTAAGTTCTATACAGGACATAAGCTCCTATCCCTAAGATAGTATCCTTGGCTCCAGGAAGCTGTTGATCAGCCATATATCTCATAGGCCAAATTTCTGTTCCCTGGACTAGACTGAAGGAGCTATGGGCCCTTAGACGGAGGAGAGAGAACAGGCAGTTCAGATGAATAATACCACCACTAGGTACCATTGTCAGCACCATGCTAACCTCCTGCTCTTTTGAAGTCCTAATAACAACCCTATGAGGTAGGTACTATTAGCTCTGTTTTATAGATGAGGAAACTGGGCTTTAGGGAGATTGCATCCTCGTCAAAGATCCACCACTTAGGAGTAAGAGGTAGAATCCAGAACTGAGTGACTCAAAACCTGTTCTCAACTCCTACATGGTACTGCATTCACTAAGCCGCACAGCTTTTTTTTTTTTTTTTTTTTTTGAGACAGAGTCTCGCTCTGTCGCCCAGGCTAGAGTGCAGTGGAGCAATCTCAGCTCACTGCAAGCTCCACCTCCTGGGTTTGCGCCATTCTCCTGCCTCAGCCTCCCGAGTAGCTGGGACTACAGGCGCCCACCACCTCGCCCGGCTAGTTTTTCGTATTTTTTTTTAGTAGAGATGGGGTTTCACCGTGTTAGCCAGGATGGTCCCGATCTCCTGACCTCGTGATCCACCTGTCTCGGCCTCCCAAAGTGCTGGGATTACAGGCTTGAGCCACCGCACCTGGCCAGCTGCACAGCTTTGTTGGAGTGCAGTGGTGATGGCTAAAAGCCTCATAAGCAATGGAGATTGGCCAGTCTCCTCTGTATGTTCTTGTCACATCAGTGTCCTTGAGGGGTGCTGGTTACTTTCATACCCTGGCTCCTCAGGTCTCCTACAGTGGTCTTAAGGACTGGTTATACCCCCTAAAAGAGCACCTTGTGCTGCTGCGTCAGGGTGGTGGACACAGGTCTTTCTGTCCTGGTGGCCAAGTTGAGCACTGTCAATCCCTCTATACCATCCTGTCCCCCAGGGATGTTCTGTGTAACAAGCTGCGGATGGGCTTCCCGGCCACTACCTTCCAGGACATCCAGCGCGGGGTGACAAGTGCCGTGAACATCATGCACAGCAGCCTCCAGCAAGGCAAATTTGACACAAAAGGCATCGAGAGTACTGACGAGGCGAAGCTGTCCTTCCTGGTAGGTACCCCACAGCTCACGAGCTGGGTTGGTTTATCTTGAGAGGTTACACTATGACTGCTAAGCCACAGTATAGTTGGCCTCTAGCTAGAGACCTTTCTTCCAGTGTCTATATAGAAGGAAAATTCCTCCTTTAAGAGAAATTCCTCCTAGAAGGTTCTGAAACGATTTCTTACTCAGGGATGTATTCTGAACAGCCTGAGCCACAACAGAGGCTGGCCTGCCCAGCTATCACCTAGCATTCATTCCCCAGAGTGCTGCCCAGCTGCTGAGGAGCCCACTGACTGTCAAGCTTGGCTTGCATCTGCCACAGAACCAACTGCACCATCTGTGCCAGGCCACCAGACTGCTTCTCTGAGGAGAGGCCCGCAGTATGGGCAGGCGCCAGTCCTTCAGGCCTGCCAGCACTGCTCTACTAGCACATGTCTTAGGCTTTCAATTCCTCTGGAAAGGAGGCCTTATTAAAGCCCTTAGCTACCTGGAACGACAGATGTGATAAAGCAGCAAGCCTTGCTGTTGTGTGGAAAGGAGAAGCACAGAAGGATGAAAAGATTTGTACAAAGCAACAAGCAGTTTATGATGAGCCAGAGAGAATACAAATGAGTCCTAAGCTCAGGATCAGGCCTCTCTGGCACATGCTGTCTTAGCACGCACGGGAGTAGCACAGTCCAGGTCCATTCTGCTCCATCCCCCACATTGGCCACACTCTGAGTCTTGACTCCTGAGGCTCAGAGCCTGAAAGAAACATCTAGTAGCAGAGCTGTCATCTGTAGTCCACAGGTGGGGTTGGATGCAAAAATGTTCACGTGCATTTTTCTGGACACAGGGTCCTTAGCTTTTATCACACTTTTTTTTTTTTTTTTTTTTTTTTTTGAGATGGAGTCTTGCTCTTGTTCCCCAGGCTGGAGTGCAATGGCGTGATCTTGGCTCACTGCAACCTCCGCCTCACCGGTTCAAGCGATTCTCCTACTTTAGCCTCCTAAGTAGCTAGGATTACAGGCATGCACCACCACACCTGACTAATTTTTTTTTAGTAGAGACTGGGTTTTGCCACGTTGGCCAGGCTGGTCTCGAACTTCTGACCTCAAGTGAGCCACCCATCTTGGCCTCCCAAAGTGTTGGGATTACAGGCATGAGCCACCGTGCCTGGCTATCATATTCTTAAAAGGATCTGTGACCCCCAAAAGAGTTCAGAGCTGTTACTTTCAGAGACAGAAGCCTAAACTTGCTAATATCTACCAACCCCTGTGCAGAGGAACCCATAGTAGCAGGTTATGAGACAGATCCAATACGAAAGCTGTTTAGGCAGCCCCACTCTTTTCCTGTCATAGAAAATGTTTGCCCTGGACATGGTTTCTGTCAATCTAGGATATGACAGTTGCTGCCAAAAACAGATCAGATCCAAAAAACTGTTGCCTGTGAAATTTGTTACCTTTGGAGAACTTTGCCAAAATGCCCAGCAACCAGCATCACATCATGAACCAACTTAAATTTTTATTTTGTTTGTATTCTTTGATTTTATTTACAGAACTTACTTTCATTTCTGTGCTCAGAAATAATCATTGGCTGCTTGCTGCCTACCACATCAAAGCTAGATGTCTCCGTTTAACCCTCCTAAATCTAACCCATCGCACCTTTTCAGTTCCATTTTCCACCACTTGACTACACGTCTCCAAAACCAGCCAGTGCATGTTCGCTCTGTGAGGACCTCCCATTAACACAGTTTCATTGTTTGAGGCCCCAGAAGATAAGACCAAAAAGAAAGGCGATACTAAATGCTTGGTGACAGGTTTCTGGTTTTCCTGACACCAAGGATTTAAAATGTCATCACTCCCATTGCAGGGCCTATTTTTTATGTCACCTTGATTCATCTGGCTGTCAAGATGAATTCTCCAACTGTACTGACATCATGCACTGTGGGTAGGGAATAAGCCCAGTGAATCCACGCTTACTAGGGCTGTCAGTACAGGGGAAACTTTGAAATCAATACCATTTGAACTCAAATCCATAAGTACTCATGACAGTTATTCTTGGTGCTCTTAAATGCCTTGGAAACACTTATGGCTTTCGTCCTTCAGCTGTCATGACAGGACAGTTATTTGGAAACTTGTGACATTAGAGGCCTCATGTTATGGCATATTAAAGAAAGACCTTTAGGCTTATCTGTCCACATCAGAGTAGCCTAAGCAGCACTGTCAGCATCATGACTTTCAGCATTGGCTGCAGGACACTGACAAGGGAAGCACTCTAGGGAAGATGAGAGGGACTTCCTAATCACAGCCCCTGGGGTTCTGAGATCCTCCTTTTACGCTGAAATCCTGAAGCTCCTGACTCATGTCTCGAAGTCTGACTCCTCCTTACCTCACCCCTGCCTTCCTGATCATGCCCCTAGCACACCAGTTCACAAGCAGTGGGATCCCCAGGCCCTCTATTTCCTCCCACACATGGCCTCTAGATGAGTATTCTCGAACCACGGCTGTGCTCATGTGGCATTCACCTGCTTTAAAAATCCTCAGTACCAGCCCACTGTCCACAGGTCACAGGGCTAACTTTTGAGCAGAGCACCCAAGTCCCCATCAGGCTCTGCCCCTCGCAGCTCTACGTCCTGCCACTTCCCTTCACGTGTCTGTGAACTGAGTCTGCTATTTCCCAAATACCTTTTTGGGTTTTCTGCCATTCTGCACTTGCTTATATTATCCCCTTTCCAGAATATGTTCATTCACTGTCTTACTCATTCCACAAATATTTATTGAGAAACTTCTAAATTTCAGGCACTGTTCTGGGTTCTAGAGCTACACTGCCCAACATAGTAGCCACCAGCCACAGGTAGCTATTGAAATCTACATTTAAATTAAAAATCCACTTCCTGAGTTGTACTAGCTAAGCTTCAGGTGCTCAATAGCCACATATGACTGGGGGCTACCGTACCAGACAGTGCAGTTAGAATATTTCCATCAACCAGAAAGGTAGACAGTGCTGTATAGACATACAGTGGTGAAGAAAACAGG
Organism: Theropithecus gelada; assembly: GCF_003255815.1. NCBI lineage: Eukaryota > Metazoa > Chordata > Mammalia > Primates > Cercopithecidae > Theropithecus > Theropithecus gelada. The sequence continues at coordinate 31,618,816 of NC_037688.1, forward strand.
CTAGATCCATGCAGACAAGAAATAGATAAACTGGACAATGTCAGGAAATCCTAAGGACTGTTAAGAAAATATCAAGGCCAGGCGTGGTGGCTCAAGCCTGTAATCCCAGCACTTTGGGAGGCCGAGACGGAGGATCACAAGGTCAGGAGATCAAGACCATCTCCTTGATCTCCTGTGTCAGGAGATCAAGACACGGTGAAACCCCGTCTCTACTAAAAAATACAAAAAACTAGCCGGGCGAGGTGGCGGGTGCCTGTAGTCCCAGCTACTCGGGAGGCTGAGGCAGGAGAATGGCGGGAACCCGGGAGGCAGAGCTTGCAGTGAGCTGAGATCCGGCCACTGCACTCCAGCCTGGGCGACAGAGCGAGACTCCGTCTCAAAAAAAAAAAGAAAATATCAAATAGGACAGTGAGCTAGAGAGAGGCTGATGGGGGTGGAGAAATGTTCTCACCTTCATCTCCTGTCAGAATTGTGTTCTACCCTTTTATGTTCAGCTCAGCTACCAACTCTGCCATGGAACCTTCCTTGAATGCCTCACACCAAAACAGTTTGTTCTTTCCTCTGAATGGCCAGAGCAATTAGTGCCTTAATACTTTTGCCCCATGCTACTTTTTCTTTTTTTTGGAGATGGAGTTTCGTTCTTGTTGCCCCAGCTGGGGTGCAATAGCACGATCTTGGCTCACTGCAACCTCCACCTCACAGGTTCAGGCGATTCTCCTGCCTCAGCAACCCCAGTAGCTGGGATTACAGGCACCTGACACCACGCCCGATTAATTTTGTATTTTTAGTAGAGACGGGGTTTTGCCATGCTGGCCAGTATGGTCTCGAACTCCTGACCTCAGGCGATCCACCCATCTCGGCCTCCCAAAGTGTGGGATTACAGGAGTGAGCCACCGTGCCCATGCTACTTTTATCATTGGTATTTCTGCACCTAGTCTGTAAGGCAGTCGTGTTATGAAAAAAGTCATCTTTGGACCAGAGTAGGGAGACCTGAATTCATTTTTTTAGTTTATTTGTTTATTATAAAGGATATTATATAGGATATAGATGAAGAGATGAAGAGGGCAAATTATGGGGGAAGGGGTATGGAGCTTCCATGCCCCCAGGTGGCCACTCCCCAGGAACCTCCACCTGTTTATCCATCTGGAATCTCAGAGACCCAAATTCTTTTTTTTTTTTTTTTTTTTTGAGACGGAGTCTCGCGCTGTCGCCCAGGCTGGAGTGCAGTGGCGCGATCTCGGCTCACTGCAAGCTCCGCCTCCCGGGTTCACGCCATTCTCCTGCCTCAGCCTCCTGAGTAGCTGGGACTACAGGCGCCCACCACCGCGCCCGGCTAATTTTTTGTATTTTTAGTAGAGACGGGGTTTCACTGTGGTCTCGATCTCCTGACCTTGTGATCCGCCCGCCTCGGCCTCCCAAAGTGCTGGGATTACAGGCGTGAGCCACCGCGCCCGGCCCAGAGACCCAAATTCTAAGCCTGGCTCCAGCTTTGTGGCCTTGTCACTCTTAGTGTCTGTCCCTTATCCTGCTTTATTATACTTCCTGACATTATATAATGCATTTGTTTACTATCTGGCTTCCCTTCTGGAATGTCAGTTCTGTGAGGCGTGGACCATGTCTGTTCTGTTAATTACTTTCTCTCAGTGCCCAGAACCGTGCCTGACACATCCAGGTGCTCAGTAAATATTTGCTGAATCAGTTGCTGTCTGACCTTGGTGAATCCTTTTACATTTTTTTTTTTTTTTTTGAGACGGAGTTTTGTTCTTGTCACCCAGGCTGGAGTGCAGTGGCGCAATCTCAGCTCACTGCAACCTACACCTCCTAAGTTCAAGCAATTCTCCTGCCTCAGTCTCTCGAGTAGCTGGGATTACAGGCGCCTGCCACCATGCCCGGCTAATTTTTTGTAGTTTTAGTAGAGACAGGGTTTTGCCATGTTGGACAGGCTAGTCTTGAACTCCTGACCTCTTGATCCACCTGCCTCGGCCTCCCAAAGTGCTGGGATTACAGGCATGAGCCACCGCGCCTGGCCAGATCATTTTACCTTCTGAGGTGTCTCATTTCCTCCCATGTACTGGGCTTGATAATATGTGTTCTGTGGGGGTATTTGGCAGACTCCATGAGTTAAAGAATGAGACAATACCTCATAGGTGGCAGGCTCTGTGGAAGCTTTTCTTTAATGAGTGTCAGGCTTTGTGTCACTGACCTGGGGCTTGACCATTTGGAGCCTCAGAACTTATCCCAGACCTGTATGCCTGAGTTATTTCTGCTCTGTAGGTAACACAGTACAAGAAGACCTGAAACTTGAGCTCACTACCTCTGAGGTCCTGATAGCTTTAGGCTCCCTGGTATCAGGCACAGAATAAAGGGCCAGCCTGCTTCCCCATTCTGCCCAATCCAAGATCTAAGCGTCCTGCTCAGATGTAGCGGTGTGGGCTTTCACTAGCCCGAGTCTGAACTCCAGCCAGCCCTTCTCTGAGCTTCATGGAGCGCAGCTGTCAGCCAGTCTGGCATTGGAGTGGGTGGCAGGCACAGTCGGCAGGAAGTCACGTTCTTCCTTCCTCATCTCCCAGGTGACTCTGAACAACGTGGAAGTCTGCAGTGAAAACATCTCCACTCTGAAGAAGACACTGGAGGTACAAGGGAAATTGCCTATCGGTGGTCAGCAGCCACTTTTTCCCATGTCGAGAGAGAGCCCTATACACACATCATGGTGAAGATGCTTATCCTGGTGACGTTGAGCCACACTCGAGGGGATTTCTTGGTGACTGACATGATAGCAAGGCATCCTTGGACCAGGGGGGAAAGCTCAGGAGTTGGAAGATCAGAATTCAAATTAGATCTTCCAGGCAAGGCACAGTGGCTCATGCCTGTAATCCCACACTTTCGGAGGCCAAAGCGGGTGGATCACTTGAGGTCAGGAGTTTGAGACCAGCCTAGCCAACATTGCGAAACCCCATCTCTACTAAAAATACAAAAATTAGCTGGGCATGGTGGCAGACACCTGTAATCCCAGCTACTTGGGAAGCTGAGGCAAGAGAATCGCTTGAAAAAAAAAAAAAAGAGAGAATCGCTTGAACCCAGGAGACGGAGTTTACAGTGAGCTGAGATCGTGCCACTGCACTCCAGCCTGGGGGACAGAACAGACTCTGTCTGAAAATAACACACACACAAATTAGATCTTCCAGCACACAGTTGGCATGTGACCTTGGCCAAGTCCCTTAGCCCTCTGAGCCTCAGTTCTCTCATCTACAAAATAAGATACATAGCTCCATCCTGCCCTAATTTGGGTTTCTTTGATAGTCCAATGAAAAAACAGGATTGAGGCCAAGTGGCTCATACCTATAAGCTCAACATTTTGGGAGGCCAAGGCAGGAGGATTACATGAGGCCAGGAGTTTGAGACCAGCCTGGGCAATGTAGTGAGACCTCATCTCTACCAAAAAAAAAAAAAAAACTTTTTTTTAAATCAGGATCAGGGCCGGGTGAGGTGGCTCACGCTTGTAATCCTAACACTTTGGGAGGCTGAGGCAGGTGGATCATGAGGTCAGGAGTTCAAGACCAGCCTGCCCAAGATGAAACCCCATCTCTATTAAAAATACAAAAACTGAGCCAGCCATGGTGGCGGCTGCCTGTAATCCCAGCTACTCGGGAAGCTGAGGCAGATAATTGCTTGAACCTGGGAGGCAGAGGTTACGGTGCAAGGTTGCGCCATTGCACTCCAGCCTGGGCAACAGAGGGAGATTCTGTTTAAAAAAAAAAAAAAAAGAAAAATCAGTATCAAAAGCACCTTATAAAAATGACAAATCCCTGTATAAATGTAGGAGATTAAGATAAGGTTTGCCTAATCCTATACAAAGCTGGTAGCTGTTATTTTTTAGAGGAAGGCAGCAGAGTATAGTGGAAATTGCTTGGGCTTTTAAGCCAGACACCCCAAGTTCAGATCTTCATTTGACCACTGCCCAGCTGTGTGGCCTTAGGCAAAATTCTGTAACCTCAGTCTCCTCATTCATAAAAGAGGATAATGACCTCTGTGCCACAGGACTGTTGCGAGATGAATGTGATAACATGAACCACTTAGTACATGAGAGGCATGCAGTGGTACTTACTAGTTGTATTAACAGTTAAAAATAATAGTAGCTGGGCCGGGCGTGGTGACTCATGCCTGTAATCCCAGCACTTTGGGAGGCGGAGGTGGGTGGATCACCTGAGGTCAGGAAGTCGATACCAGTCTGGCCAACATGATGAAACCCTGTCTCTACTAAAAATACAAAAAAATCAGCTGAGCGTGGTGGCATGCGCCCATAATCCCAGCTACTCGGGAGGCTGACGCAGGAGAATCGCTTGAACCCCGGAGGTGGAGGTTGCAGTGAGCCAAGATTGCGTCACTGCACTCCAGCCTGGGCGACAAGAGCGAAGCTCCATCTCAAAATAACAGTAGCTGGGTGGCTTGTGCCTGTAGTCCCAGCTACTTGGGACCCTGAGTCAGAAGGATTGCTTGAGGCCAGGAGTTCAAGGCCAGCCTGGGCAACATAATGAGACCCCCCCCCCCATCACTTAAAAAGGAAAAATAGGCTGGGCGCAGTGGCTTATGCCTATAATCCCAGCACTTTGGGAAGCCAAGGCAGGTGGATCACAAGGTTAGGCATTCAAGCCTGGCCAAGATGGTAAAGCCCTGTCTCTACTAAAAATACAAAATATAAAATTTAGCTGGGCACGGTGGCGAATGCCTATAATCCCAGCTACTCAGGAGGCTGAGGCAGGAGAATTGCTTGAACCCAGGAGGCGGAGGTTGCAGTGAGCCGAGATCATGCCACTTCACTCTAGCCTGGGCAACAGAGTAAGACTCCATTTCAAAAGAAAAAAAAGGTAAAAATAGTGGCCAGGTGTGGTGGCTAACACCTATAATCCCAGCACTTTGGGAGGCCAAGGCGGGTGGATCACCTGAGGTCAGGAGTTGGAGACCAGCCTGGCAAACATAGTGAAACCCCGTCTCTACTAAAAATACAACATTAGCCAGGCGTGGTGGTACACACCTGTAATCCTGGCTACTCAGGAAGCTGAGGCAGGAGAATCACTTGAACCTGGCAGGTGAAGGTTGCAGCGAGCCGAGATCATGCCACTGCACTCCAGCCTAGGCAACAGAGTAAGACTCTGTGTCAAAAAAAAAAAAAAGGCCGGGCGCGGTGGCTCAAGCCTGTAATCCCAGCACTTTGGGAGGCTGAGACGGGCGGATCACAAGGTCAGAAGATCGAGACCATCCTGGCTGACACGGTGAAACCCCGTCTCTACTAAAAAAATACAAAAAACTAGCCGGGCGAGGTGGCGGGCGCCTGTAGTCCCAGCTACTCGGGAGGCTGAGGCAGGAGAATGGCGTGAACCCGGGAGGCGGAGCTTGCAGTGAGCTGAGATCCGGCCACTGCACTCCAGCCTGGGCGACAGAGTGAGACTCCGTCTGAAAAAAAAAAAAAAAAAAAAAAAAAAGTTAAAATAGTAAAAATCAATTTAAATTTAACAAAATAAAAATAACAGCATGGAGAGATCACTTGGTGAACTACTGGAAAATGAGGGGCCCAGTTCTTCCCCACTCCCAAACTCAGCCTCTGGGAAAGAAGTGAGGCCAGGGCCCTGCCTCCACAGTGAACAATTGTACAAAGGAGGATGCTTTGCAGCAGAGACAAAGGGCTCGGTGCACAACCTGGTGTGAAGTGTGGGCCTTATGCTGGCACACTGAGGAGGAGGCTGGAGCCAGCACACAGAGGAGAGAGGGGTGGCTCAGAGAGAACAGTCAGGCGGGTGTTTATAGTACTGTAAACTGGATTACATTAGGAATTTACCCCCAAAGAAGCCTCAAAATGGGGGATGGAATAAAATAAGGTGGCATAGGCCAGACGCGGTGGCTCACATCTGTAATCCCAACACTTTGGGAGGCCAAGGCGGGCAGATCACCTGAGGTCAGGAGTTCGAGACTGGCCTGGCCAACATGGAGAAACCCCATCTCTACTAAAAATACAAAATTAGCCAGGTGTAGGGGCTCATGCCTGTAATTCCAGCTACTCAGGAGGCTGAGGCAGGAGAATCACTTGAACCCGGGAGGCAGAGGTGGTAGTGAGCCGAGATCATGCCATTGCACTGCAGCCTGGGCAAGAACAAAACTCCGTCTCAAAAATTAAAATAAATACGGTGGCATAATATACCGATAATATAGTATCTGTCACATCGTATGTGTTCAACAAGTTGGCTGTCATCATTGTTGGTTTTTTGTTTTTTGTTTTTTGTTTTTTTGAGACAGAGTCTTGCTCTGCAGCCCAGGCTGGAGTGCAGTGTCGCGATCTCAGCTCACCGCAGGCTCTGCCTTCCAGGTTCACACCATTCTCTTGCCTCAGCCTCCCGAGTAGCTGGGACTACAGGCTCTCGCCACAGCGTCTGGCTAATTTTTTGTATTTTTAGTAGAGACAGGGTTTCACCGTGTTCGCCAGGATGGTCTTGATCTACTGACCTTGTGATCCGCCCGCCTCGGCCTCCCAAAGTGCTGGGATTACAGGCATGAGCCACCGCGCCCAGCCCGTTGTTGGGTTTTTTTGTTTTTTGTTTTTTGTTTTTTTTTGAGACAGAGTCTTGCTCTGTCACCCAGGCTGGAGTGCAGTGGCGCGATCTCGGCTCACTGCAAGCTCCGCCTCCCGGGTTCACGCCATTCTCCTGCCTCAGCCTCCTGAGTAGCTGGGACTACAGGCGCCTGCCACCGCGCCCGGCTAATTTTTTGTATTTTTAGTAGAGACGGGGTTTCACCGTGGTCTCGATCTCCTGACCTTGTGATCCGCCCGCCTCAGCCTCCCAAAGTGCTGGGATTACAGGCGTGAGCCACCGTGCCCGGCGGTTTTTTTTTTTTTTTTTTGAGACGGAGTCTCACTCTGTTGCCCAGGCTAGAGTGCAATGGCAGGATCTCAGCTCACTGCAACTTCTGCAATTCTCCTGCCTCAGCCTCTGGAGTAGCTGGGATTATAGGCACCTGCCACCATGACCAGCTAATTTTTGTATTTTTAGTACAGTTGGGGTTTTGCTATGTTGGCCAGGCTGGTCTCGAACTCCTGGCCTCAAGTGATCCACCTGCCTTGGCGTCCCAAAGTCCTGGGATTACAGGCATGAACCACCTCTCCTGGCCTTGTCTTTATTTTATTTTATTTTTATTTATCTATTTTTTTTTGGAGACCAATTCTCGCTGTGTTGCCCAGACTGTAGTGCAGTGGCATGATCTCAGCTCACTGCAACTTCCATGATTCTCCTGCCTCAGCTTTCTGAGTTGCTGGGATTACAGGCACCTGCCACCATGCCCGGCTGATTTTTGTATTTTTGTTTTTTTTTTTTTGTTTTTTTTTGTTTTTTTTTTTTGAGACGGAGTCTCGCTCTGCCGCCCAGGCTGGAGTGCAGTGGCCGGATCTCAGCTCACTGCAAGCTCCGCCTCCCAGGTTCACGCCATTCTCCTGCCTCAGCCTCCCGAGTAGCTGGGACTACAGGCGCCCACCACCTCGCCCGGCTAGTTTTTTGTATTTTTTAGTAGAGACGGGGTTTCACCGTGTCAGCCAGGATGGTCTCGATCTCCTGACCTCGTGATCCGCCCGTCTCGGCCTCCCAAAGTGCTGGGATTACAGGCTTGAGCCACCGCGCCCGGCCCGATTTTTGTATTTTTAATAGAGATGAGGTTTCACCATGCTGTCCAGACTGGTCTCAAATTTCCAACCTCAGGCAATGCGCCCGCCTCAGCCTCCCATAGTGCTGGGATTACAGGCATGAGCCACCATGCCTGGCCTTTTTTTTTTTTTTTTTGAGATGAAGTTTCGCTCTTGTTGCCCAGGCTGGAGTGCAGTGGCGCAGTCTTGGCTTACTGCAACCTCCACCTCCCAGGTTCAAGCGATTCTCCTGCTTCAGCCTCCCAAGTAGCTGGGACTACTGGCGCACACCACCATGCCCAGCTAATTTTTGTATTTTTAGTAGAGACAGGGATTCACCATTTTGGCCAGGATGATCTCCATCTCTTGACCTCGTGATCTGCCTGCCTCGGCCTCCCAAAGTGCTGGGATTACAAGCATGAGCCACCACACCCAGCCGACATCATTGTTTTTAAGTCATGGCACTTTAGGCTATTTCTGACCTTATCCTTAACATGAGTCTATTGGGTTTTGGAAGTAAAATTCGGGGAAATATTAGAAATTCATACGCGAGCTTATAACTTTCATAGAATTAGCCAAGTAAAAGAGCTGAAAAACCTATTTCCATAAATCCCAGCTGCCCTTAGATTTGCATTTCACAGATGTTCTTACTTAGCCCCATCAGCAGCCCTTTGAGATAGGCAGATCAGGCCGGGCGCGGTGGCTCAAGCCTGTAATCCCAGCACTTTGGGAGGCCGAGACGGGCGGATCACGAGGTCAGGAGATCGAGACCATCCTGGCTAACACGGTGAAACCCCGTCTCTACTAAAAAAATACAAAAAACTAGCCGGGCAAGGTGGCGGGCGCCTGTAGTCCCAGCTACTCGGGAGGCTGAGAAAGGAGAATGGCGTAAACCCGGGAGGTGGAGCTTGCAGTGAGCTGAGATCCGGCCACTGCACTCCAGCCTGGGCAACAGAGCGAGACTCCGTCTCAAAAAAAAAAAAAAAGAGAGATAGGCAGATCAGGTGGCATGACATTCAGCTTACAGGGGAGGTTACAAGACTGCTCGAAGACAGTAAGTGTCAGGAATACTGTGGGAGTGAAGGGCCTCTGTCTGCTAGAAGAGTCCCTCTGAGTTCTTCCACTCTGCTTCCTCTCTGGAGCCAAAACAGCATGAACTTTCTAAGGAGGCTACAAGAAATGTGGCAGCTCCTGACAACCTAAAACACAAGTTTCAAGCAGTTCCCCCTGGAGAGTTCTACACCTATGCTGTAGTGTGGTGATTAGAAACAGGCTGGACACGGTGGTTCACGCCTGTAATCCCAGCAGTTTGGGAGGCTCAGGCGGGCTGGCCAACGTGGTGAAACCCTGTCTCTACAAAAATACAGTAATTAGCTGGGCATGATAGTGGGTGCCCGTAATCCCTGCTACTCTGGAAGCTGAGGTGGGAGAATCACTTGAACCTGGGAGACAGAGGTTGCTGTGAGCCAAGATCATGCCATTGCACTCCAGCCTGGGTGACAGAGCGAGGCTGTCTCAAAAAAACAAAACAAGACAAAACAAAAAACACGATTTTTGGAGTCAGAATACCTGGCCTAGAGTCCCAGCTCCATGATTTATCTACGTTAAAAGACGGGTCTCTGCTGGGCGCAGTGGCTCACACCTGTAAATCTAGCACTTTGGGAGGCCAAGGCAGGTGGATCACCTGAGGTCAGGAGTTCGAGACCAGCCTGGCCAACATAGTGAAACTCCATCTCTACTAAAAATACAAAAATTAGTTGGGTGTGGTGGCGCACACCTGTAATCCCAGCTACTCGGGAGACTGAGGCATGAGAATCGCTTGAACCCAGGAGGCAGAGGTTGCAGTAAGCCAAGATCATGCCACTGCACTCCAGCCTGAGCGACAAAGTGAGACTCTGTCTCAAAAAAAAAAAAGAGAGACAGGGTCTCGCTTTGTTGCCCAGGCTAGTCTTGAACTCCTGGGCTCCAGTGATCCTCCTACCTTGGCCTCACAAAGTCCTAGGATTACAATAGTGAGCCACCGTGCTCAGCCTTTCATGACTTATTGCCATGATTTTGAATAAATTATTAACTTCTGTGCCTCAGTTTCCTCATCTGTACAATGGGGATAATTTTACCTACTTCATAAAGGAGATACTTTTTTTTTCTGAAGGTCAGAGTAACTTACAGTAGTTCTGGGGGTTTTTTGGTTTTCATTTTGTTTGGTTTTTAAGCAGAATAGGTACTTTAGTCTCACTCTGTTGCCCCAGCTGGAGTGCAGTGGCACAGTCATGGCTCTCTGCAGCCTTGAACCCTTGGGCTCAAGGGATCCTCTCACCTTAGCCTTCTGAGTAGCTGGGGATGCAGGGGTGCAACACTACATCCAACTAATTCTTTAATTTTCTGTGGAGACGGCTTCTCACTATGTTTCCCTGCTGTTCTTAAACTCTGGCCTCAAGTGGTCCTTGCACCTTGGCCTCCCAAAGTGCTAGAATTACTGGCATGAGCCACTTCGCCCAGCCTGGTACTGTAATAAAAGCAAAATGCTTAGAACAAAGCCCGGTGTACAGTAAGCCCTTAAACATTGGCTATGATCTTAACCATCTCCCTTTGGTAGCCAGACCAAAATATTTAAGAAGCAGAAACTGGCTTTTGTGGTTTTTTGGTAAATTTAAATAAAATTTAAAGAGAAGTAAATAAATATAAAAGTGGGAAAAAAGAAAATAAAAGGAGGAACTATAGCAATAATAGCTAGTGTCTCCTGTGCCAGGCACTGAGCTAGGCATGTTGTGCTTCATCTCATACATGAGGAGCAGGAATTGGTGTTCCCATTTTATAGACAGGAAAACTGAAGCTCAAAAACTTTAAATCATTTGCCCAAGGTCACTCAACTAATACATGACTGAGCCAGGACTTGAACCTAGGAATGTCTGACTCTAAAGATAGGAAAAACTTTGTGGTATTTCTGTTTCTTATTCACTTCCCCAACACTGGTACCCCCCATATTACAGAGGGGGAAGTGGGAGCCAAGTGGATAGCCACCAGGATAGAATCGAGGTTTTCTGAAACCCATCCAGGACTCTTGACAGGCCATAGCTACACCCAGAGAAGGCTGGAGGAGTAGAACTGGCTGGTGCCTCTCCTCACACTCCCATGGCCCACACATGCTTGGTGGTCTTACAGCAGTGTTCTCCCCTAGAGTGATTGCACCAAGCTCTTCAGCCAGGGCATTGGAGGGGAGCAGGCCCAGGCCAAGTTTGACAGCTGCCTTTCTGACTTGGCCGCCGTGTCCAACAAATTCCGAGACCTCTTGCAGGTAAGCCCCAGGTTCAACTGCTGACTGAATCCTGTGTCTGTATGTTGCTCTGAGAAGATTGTTAGCTGGCTCATCGTGTGCAAGGAAGCCAGGAGGATGGGTGAGGGAGCAGCAAGCAAGCCCTGATGCCTGGAGTTGTGCAGGTCCCTTGAGACTAAAGGCCCTGTTGGTTTTTCAGCAGTGAAGTTGTCACACTGACAAGCCAACCTCTAGTCCTCTAGACTTTCCACTTGGCCCCACAATGACAAGAGCCCTCAGAAGATGCTCAGAGGAAGCAGAGTCACATGGTTATTCTGACCTGTGGCCCTAGCCACAGGTGCTGCCTAGCACCCGGCATTCTGAAATCTCTCGTGAGTCTATCAGAATAGTCTCAAGGCCTCATTGTTACCCTGGACCTGAATCATCTGAGATCCGGAAAGGGGCATGTTCCTGGCTCCTCCTTTCATTAGCACTAGCTCTGTTATAACCTCCAACAGGGCCTGCAGAAAACCTCAGGGCTGGAAGAACACCCTGCAGTCAAGAGATGGGGAGAGGAGAGAGGGAAGGGGTGGGGAGAGGAGAGAGGGAAGGGGTGGGGAGACGAGAGAGGGAAGGGGTGGGGAGAGGAGAGAGGGAAGGGATGGGGAGGGAAAGGGAAGGGATGGGGAGAAGAGAGGGAAGGGATGGGGAGAAGAGAGGGAAGGGATGGGGAGAAGAGAGGGAAGGGATGGGAAGAAGAGAGGGAAGGGATGGGAAGAAGAGAGGGAAGGGATGGGGAGAAGAGAGGGAAGGGATGGGGAGAAGAGAGAGGGAAGGGATGGGGAGAGGAGAGATGGAAGGGATGGGGAGGGAACGAGAAGGGAGGGATGGGGAGAAGAGAGAGGGAAGGGATGAGGTGTGCCTTCTGTGTTACATGTCTCCACCTTGTCTTGTCTTGTGCAGGAAGGGCTGACGGAGCTCAACAGCACAGCCATCAAGCCACAGGTGCAGCCTTGGATCAACAGCTTTTTCTCCGTCTCCCACAACATCGAGGAGGTTAGCCTGGCCACAGGCAGCCATCAAGCCCCAATGACCCCTCACCCCTAGCCCCAGCTGGAGGGAGCGGAGCCATCTGAACAGACTAGACCTTCCATGCTTCCCAGCCCACTTCCCCCACCCTCACCCTTGAAGACTAGGTTCCTCCCAGGAAACAGTTTGTCCCTAGTCAGAAGGGCTCAGAAAGACATGGAGTTTGCCTTGACCTAACTTATTCCCTTGTATTGGAGCTCTTTTTGCCCCACCTATGATAGACTTAGAAGCGTTTTTTTCCTCCTGGCCTAGTGATTTCATTCCTGTAGAACATGAGATCCAAGAAGGAATAAAATGCCAGGAACTTTACCATATTATGTGGGCCTCTGCTACAGCCCTGGGCTGTTTGCTGGTCAGTTTCTGCCAGCCTGGGTGTCTGAGCTGGTTTTAAACTAGATGAGTCAAGGCACAGGAAAGGAAGAACGTTTTACATTATTTTCTTAGAGGGATAGAGGTGGGTGGCAGTGAATGGTACTTCTTAGAAAGAGGCCCATGGTGACCACCAGTCCTGCTTCCTGACAACAGGAAGAATTCAATGACTATGAAGCCAATGACCCTTGGGTACAACAGTTCATCCTTAACCTGGAGCAGCAAATGGCGGAGTTCAAGGTGAGTAGGGGCCCTAGGGATCCACTTAGGGAAATTACCCACCTCTGCCCAAACCAGCAGCCTGCAGGGTCTCATCACATTCCTTCTGGGAACCCTGGAAGCCCTTCCAACCCTAACCTGTAGAAACACTGCCCCGTGGCCTCACCTAACCATCCTCGCCACCTAAGACTCCAGCGTAGAGGCAGAGGAGTTAGGTGGGGCTCTGATGTCAACCCTCTGTGTGCAGGCCAGCCTGTCCCCGGTCATCTACGACAGCCTAACCGGCCTCATGACCAGCCTTGTTGCCGTCGAGTTGGAGAAAGTGGTGCTGAAATCCACCTTTAACCGGGTAAGGTAAAGGGGTCATGGGTCTGCAGCTCGCGTTTCTCCTCTGAGGAAGATAAGCCATGCCACCACCCCAGGACTTGCATCCCCTCTGTCTGCTGCCCACAGGCCCTGCATGTCTGGGTCCAGTTCTGCCCTGACTTCTGAAGCCGTAGAGCAAACTGGAGCCACAGGGCACCACCTGAGGCCTGGCCAGCCTTGCCACCCAGCTCTGGGGGCAGTTGGAGGCCAGTTCTGCTTGGCCAGGCCTAAGTAGTTACTGGGCTTGGGTTCTTCTGCAGCTGGGCGGTCTGCAGTTTGACAAAGAGCTGAGATCACTCATTGCCTACCTTACCACGGTGACCACCTGGACCATCCGAGACAAGTTTGCCCGGCTCTCCCAGATGGCCACCATCCTCAATCTGGAGCGGGTAGGTGGCTCGCCCTTGGCCCAGCCACGGAGGGGTGACTGAAAGAGGCAAAGATTGGCCGGGCGCGGTGGCTCAAGCCTGTAATCCCAGCACTTTGGGAGGCCGAGACGGGTGGATCACAAGGTCAGGAGATCGAGACCATCCTGGCAAACACGGTGAAACCCCGTCTCTACTAAAAAATACAAAAAACTAGCCGGGCGAGGTGGCGGGCGCCTGTAATCCCAGCTACTACTCGGAGGCTGAGGCAGGAGAATGGTGTAAACCCGGGAGGCAGAGCTTGCAGTGAGCTGAGATCTGGCCACTGCACTCCAGCCTGGGCGACAGAGTGAGACTCCGTCTCAAAAAAAAAAAAAAAAAAAAAGAAAGAGGCAAAGATGGATCCCTGCCACTTCCCTCTAAACCATGTCTCTGCCAGCAGCCAGCCCTACAGGACACCTTCCCCTTCCCAGGTGCCCCTGCTCTGCCCCTGGTGGAGGCCAGAGCCCTCTTTCAGAATAGCCCCACCTTGCTGACTGGTCTCTATATCTTTCCCCACAGGTGACCGAGATCCTCGATTACTGGGGACCCAACTCCGGCCCATTGACGTGGCGCCTCACCCCTGCTGAAGTGCGCCAGGTGCTGGCCCTGCGCATAGACTTCCGCAGTGAAGATATCAAGAGGCTGCGCCTGTAGCTGCCTGGGTGAACACACCTGGCTCATCACACTTCCGGGCCTGTTCCCGAAGGGGCCCCAGCCAAGGAGCTGAGCGAGACTGTCTGACTTGGGGGAGATCTGACAGCCCAGACCTTTCTACAGCTGGCAGCAGAGAAACAAGGTCTGGACCCCCTCCATGCTCTGCCCTCAGGCCTGGCCAGGTGATGCTCTGGGGGCAGCGTCTCCCCACCAAGAGAAGCGGGCTCTTAATGAGGTAGGAAAGCCACGGCAGGCAGTGGGCAGCCCAGGCCAGCTTTCTGCGTGGATGGTCAGTCTCTTGCCCTCAAACACTACAGCAAACAAGCTACCCTGCCAGCCCTAGACAACTTGGGTACATCTGGGGACCTAGCAGTTAGGCTTGACTTCGAGGAAAGGCTGTGATGTTTATGATCCCTGAATAAAGCTACCCCTTGGAGAGATGCCAGTGTGCTGTTTCCAGGGAGGGCCAGATGCTATGGGGCAGGGCAGGTCTACCAGTTGCACTGAAATAGGCAAAACCCAAGACCTCAGCTTCCTCCCACATGCAGTGCAGCACACAGCTGTGTCCGGGACCCACGTGATGGCAGGAGCCCCCATCCAGTCCCAGACCCTCACGCCCCTATGGGGCCCTCAGCACCACAAGCTGGATCACCGCAGGGCCAGTTCCCCATGGTGTAGGAAGTGGGAACTGCTCCCAGGAGGAGCAAAAGTGACTTTATGAGAACCACCTGTAAGGACAGAGTGACTTTATTCCAAGAATGCCAGTCCTGAGAACCCACTTCCCACAGGCACCAGGTCACTTGGCACGGTCCGTAGCTTTGCTGGTTAAGGCCTGGGATGGCAGTGAATCGCTGGGTCACTGCCACCAACTTGGCAAGGGACCGCCACCCTCACTCCCACGCTCCCATGAGGGTGAATCGTGAAGTCTACAACTCTAAGGAAGGCCACAGGGAATGCCTCGGAGGGCCTCTTCAGGGTTGGCCTTGCCAAGGGACTCCCAGCCATATGCCAAGGCTGGCTGTCAACCCTTTCCAGGGCCCTCGTGGAATGAGAAGGCCAGCCATAGGATTTGTAAAGGCCACATGGGATACTAAGCTTGGGACCTTCTTATGTCCAGGAGGAACAGAGGCTATACCTAGGCCACTGTCCACCAGGTCAGTCCTGTCCCAGGCACTCTCTGCTTGCCCAGGTCTTGCTCTGGTCAGCTTCCTTTGGGAGCAGATTCGCAGAGGTGGGTGGGGAGTAGGAGGTGGAGGTTCCCATGGGGCAAGGAAGGTGGGGGACACTGTAGCTCCAGGTTTTCTCCTGTTGCAGAGAGAAGCCAGCTTCATGGGAAAGGGCAACAGGTTGAGGCCTCGGTCCCCAGCAGCTTCAGGCTCAGGCCCTGCGTGTCCACTTCAACCAGGTGGATGCTGTAATTCCCAAGGCCCTGGACAGGACAGGAAGTATTTAGAAGGCTTTGGACAAATCTCAGGCCTTCTGGAGGCTGGACTGAGCCTGCAGGACCAGGGGAACTTGCAGATATAGCCCCTGGTTAACTGGTGGGCCACAGTGAGGTTTCTTGCCCCAAGAGGTCTCCTGACCAACCCCAGCCCCATCAGTACCTCGGTCTTGGCCAGCACCGCCTCCAAGGCCTCCTTTTGCTGTGGCTCCTTGGTCAACAGATAGAGAAAGCCTCCACCGCCTGCCCCAGCCAGGCTCTGGCCATGCACGTGGGGGGCCAGGACATCCATCATACGCCGCACAGCCAGGGGCTCACAGCCTGGAGCCATGAGCTTCTTCTGCTCCCAGTATGAGGTCAGGCACTGGCCCAGCAGAGGCAGGCTTCCTGAGGTGGGGCAGAGGGGAGTGATGTGCCTGGGCCAAGATACTCAGCACCCATCTGGAGATTGCATGAAGTGCCAGGACGTGCTGCTGAGCCAGTGTCATGGTAAAGAAGCCAGATTCCAGTGCTGGCTGGAGCTGGAAGTAACAAGCCCACTTCCCAGGACTGCCTGAGGACCAATGTGCAGGAAGCGACCAACACCACACCCAGCACAGTCGGCATCTAGGGAGCTATGAAGCCACGCACTGGGGCCCTGCCCAGCTCAGACTTCCTTGGAACTCAGCCATGGGGTGAGTCCCTTCCCCTTTCTGCTTCCTGTTAGGTGGGGCTGGAGGGCCTTTCCCATGATGGAAATTTTGTCCTCAGATGTGACTTTCCCCTAAATGTGAGACCTTGGAGAGGACAGACAATAGGCTTCTGTTCCCAGAGGCCTAATATCTGGAGCTTGTGTCAAGCCTGCAGATGACCCTGGCCTCAAACCCACAAGTGGCAGGATACTCGCTCCTGGTGCCCTGACCCCCCCGCGCCAGAAGAAGCCCCTCACCTTGGCGGAAGGCTTCAGCACACTCCTCAGTTTGCTGCACCAGGCTGTGGGCATTCTGCACCACAGCAGGCAGTCGGGCGTACCAGCTCCTCAGCACATCCTGTGGACGGGGCAGGAGAAGGGGTGGTGAGGACCCAGGCCCAGCCAGCAGGCCCCCTGCCTGCCTCCCTCATGCTGGGGCCAGAGCTCACCTGCAGCAGATTCCGAGCCAGGCGGGTCTTGCCAGTGTACACCAAGAGCAGGTGGTCATTGAGCTTCTGGACAAAGCCCTCAGGCACTGTGACCTCTTCTACCTCCACCTTCAGCGGCAGCTGAGCCCGGGAGCGCCCCACCTTGATGCCAGGCATTAGGCCACCCACTTGGTCCTGCCAGCCACCTCCTGTGAGCCCAGGGCCTGTCACTGTTGGAGTCTGTCTGGCCCAGCTTCATTCTCCCAGTCTAGGCTCCCGGCCCTGCACCCCTTGCTGGGAGCAGTATGGAAAGATAGCTTCCCTCAACTCCACAGGACAGTGAGCTACGCAGCTTCTGTCCCCAGGACAATCCCAGCAAGGGAATGGGCTTCACTCCAGGGCAAAGCTTGGAATTCCCGAGGCCTGAGTTTTGTTTTAGACCTAATGTGTAATTGGAATTGGGATAAACCACATTGAAGGATAAAGATTTTACACTATGGCCGGGCATGGTGACGCACACCTGTAATCCCAGCACTTTGGGAGGCTAAGGCGGGCAGATCACTTGAGGTCAGGAGTTTGAGACCAGCCTGGCCAACATGGTGAAACCCCATCTCTACCAAAAATACAAAAATTAGCCAGGCATGATGGTACGTGCCCTGTAATCCCAGCTTCTGGGGAGGCTGAGGCAGAGGTTGCAGTGAGCTGAGATCTCACCGCTACACTCCAGCCTGGGTAACAGTGTGAGACTCTGGCTCAAAAAATACATATTTTACACTAACCTCTGCCCCTCCTAGGGGAGTTTTAGTCAGAGGAGAGGCTGACAGATACCTTCCCTATAGCCTGAGTCTCCCTGCACCATCTTCTGACAGGTGGTTTATGTTGGAAGGAAGCTCATCAGGATCTATTTTTATCTTATCTAACTTACACATCTTTCCAGCTTCAGTAATGAAAGGTATGTATCATTTTCCTCCTTGTAGCTGCATAAAAATAACAAAACTAGTCCGGGCATGGTGGCTCACACTTGTAATCCCAGCACTTTGGGAGGCCAAGGCAGGCGGATCACGAGGTCAGGAGTTCAAGACCAGACTGGCCAACACAGTGAAACCCCATCTCTACTAAAAATACAAAAAATTAGCTGGGCACGGTGGCAGGCGCCTGTAATACCAGCTACTCGGGAGGCTGAGGCAGGAGAATCGCTTGAACCCGGGAGGTAGAGGTTGCAGTGAGCCGAGATCGTGCCACTGCACTCCAATCTAGGTGACAGAGCTAGACTCCATCTCAAAAATAAAAAAAAAAATTAAAAATAACAAAACTTGAGTTGCTTCTGGGACAGACCCTTGATATTTAGGGAAGGGCCTGCAAGGGTTTAGAGTACAAAATGCAAAAGACAGGAGCCATCTGGAACTTTGCAACCAAATCCTGGTGGCTGCAAAGTGGCTAAATCTTGAAATGTCAAGACTTAACTGTGCCCCTCTGCTTCAGAGCACTTGGCACAGTTTGTAATACACATGCACCTGAGTGGTTATTGATTAATGTCTGTCTCCAGGAGACCACAGAATTTTTGAAGGCAGGGACCCCCTTTTTGCTCATTTTATCCCCGGGGCCCCACAGAGTGGGTTCTCAACAAATAGTCATCCGTTGGCCAGTGTAGAACTTGAATGGCGCACCTCAAAAGAAAGCTGGAAAGGCTTCCCCATCTGCACCTTTTGCTAATGACTACCGATTATGGGATATGAGTCAGTACAGTGAAATGAGAGGCTTGAGCTACAGAGTGACAGAAAACACCACAATCAGGCTTCAGTAGGCCTTTGCAGCAGTTGCCTTCCAGGGGTGTGCTGGAGACGGGGCCTGACACCCTGAGGTGGACCTGAAACCAGACAAGCCTGTGGCTGCTCTACACTAGCCATGAGTTCCAGGGGGCTCGGTGGCCAAGAGGAGTGAGAAGCCTGGCGCTGGTGACATTCGTTAGATCATAGTCATTGTTGGGCTCTTGCTGCCCTACCATATGGCCAGGGGGTGGGGGCGGGGGCACAGGTGATCGCATCTCAAGTAAGGGCATGATGCCAGAATGGCAGGCAGAAGGTCCAAACCAGCTCTGCCCAGCCCTACCTGAGCACAGCCCTGGATAGGCACAGTCACGAAGCATAGCACCTGGTTCCAACAAGCATAAAAGGCACAGCACAGGCCCAGTGCCGTGGCTCACGCCTGTAATCCCAGCATTTTGGGAGGCCGAGGCAGGCGGATCACGAGGTCAGGAGATCGAGACCATCCTGGCTAACGGTGAAACCCCGTCTCTACTAACAATACAAAAACTTAGCTGGGTGTGGTGGCAGGCGCCTGTAGTCCCAGCTACTCGGGAGGCTGAAGCAGGAGAATGGTGTGAACCTGGGAGGCAGAGCTTGCAGTGAGCCAAGATCACACCACTGCACTCCAGCCTGGGTGACAGAGCAAGACTCCATCTCAAAAAAGAAAGAAAAGAAAGGCACAGCACAGAATCTGGCACTCAGTAGATGCTCATGAAACAGCTCGTTGGGAGGTAGAACATTTCAAGTTGAAAGTGACCAGAGAAGGTCAAAGTGACTAGAAGGAAAGTATTTTCAACAGCAGCACAGTCATGTGGCTGTTGGCCAATCACATGCAAATCCACTCCCCCCGCAGGCCCTTGGGAAAGTGTCAGTGACTTCCCCCAACTCCAGGGCAGTCACATACCAGTGGTGAGCACCTGCTCCAGGTGCAGCACTGCATGGATCAGGGCTTCTGTGCCCACCACCCGGCCTGCGGCTCGCTGCAAGGCAGCCAGGGCAGTGCCTGCCAAGATGCTGCTGGTGCCTGCAGGACAGAGAGGAGAGAGCAGGCATGAAACACCTCTGCCCTGCCCAGGCCTGCCTGACTCCCTCTAAGGGCAGAGGCCAGGGAAAGGGATCACAGGCAAGGTTGGAGGGCTGTGACAGTCAGTGGGTAGCAGGTGGCAGGGCCCGCTTACCCAGGCCAGAGCCGTGGGGCAGCTCAGACCAGGTGTGCAGCTCAAAGCCGCCCCCGAAGGTGCGGAGCAGCTGCTCATTCAGCTGGAGTTCCGAGTGGACATGCACGATCCCCGCGCAGATGAAGGCCGCCTTCAGCAGGGCCCCTGCAGAGGGACAGGCATGAGGAAGGAATTTGGTCTCCAAGGGCAGACGCAGACACCCACCCACCCTCATGACTTCCCAGCCAGTGCGGGACTCATCCGGTGGGACAAAAGTCCAGCATCAGTACTGGCCCCACCCCCAAGCCATAAAAGGGCCTCTGGACTCCCAGACAGGGACACATGTCATCTCTACTTCCTGTGTCTGTAGGTGCCTATGCAGGTTGACTCCCAGCCCCTTCCTTCCCTTCAGGCTCCTCAGCCAGACTGGCTGGCTCCTCAGGCCAGACCCCAGTGGCTTGCAGTCTCTAGCTTTTGCCCCCTACCCCTAGCTGGCCATGTGTGCCAGCCCCACCTGCAGAGGTCTCAGGGTGCCTGACCTGGGGCATGGGGCTGGCAGTAGTCCTGCAGGTCAGCCAGGCACCGGCACACTATCTTCACAGTCATCTCATCCTGCCGAGGCCCCACCGCCAGCCACAGCTCAGGCTCCGGGATGCGGCGTGCCCTGGCTCCAATGGGCCGGCGGCCATCCACTCGCACAGCCAGGCCCAGCACAGCCCCACCAAGCTCATAGGCAAGGGGTGGCGTGTCACTCCAGCCCCCTACGGCAGCGTGGCAAGACTCAAGTTGGTCACAGAAGCTGCCAGCCTGGCTCTGGGGCAGGTACTCTCACCCCCACCTGCCACAAGGGGCTCACCAGAGAAATCCACACGGGCTGGGCTCTCAGCCACCACCCACTGCCCAGGTCCCGGCAGCTCCACCGGCTCCGTGGAGACAAACTGCTGGGCTGACATCACAGCCTGGCGGATCAGGATCTGCCCAGCCCCCTCATAGTGGCGGGCCGCTCGCACCAGCAAGGCTGGCCTGCCAAAAGAAGAGAGAGGGATGGCAGCATGCAGCCCAAGCTGGAGGCAGATTGCCTAGCTTTGGGGACCTGACTATCCTGGGGTACCCAACGGTGCCCCACCTCTCTCTGGGCTTCGTCCATCAGGGGCCACTTCCCAGATAGCCAGGGGCATATCCAAGGGATCTGACCTCTGTTAGTACCCACCTGCTTAGCCACTTGTCCCTCTCCTGGGCAAGCGCCTCCACGCCCGCTGCCAGGTCTCCACACTCCAGGTATGAGAAGGGCCGCATCCACTCAGGGTTGGCAGCTGGCCCGCTCCGCAAGCCCCCACGGCCCTCTGCCATGCAGCCCAGGACGTCCGCCACACAGGCCAGTGCCCGCGCTGCCACGCCAGGATCTTCTGCCCCAGCTGCAACTGAGGGACCAGGAATTGGGGGTGGCAGGGGAGGAGGCCTGTCTTCAAAATCCTCTGCCCTGAGAGGCTACTCAACAGTCCCAAAATGCGCCAGACCCCTCACACCTCCTGGCTTTTGCCCACAATGTATCTTTGACTGTAACTGCACCCCTCCTCTCTGCCTGGCAGAGATCCTCTCGTCTTGCCAGTCCCAGAGTCCCAGCCCATAGGTGTCTCTTCAGCCCCACCCAGGACTCCCATAGTGGTGAAGAGCTCAGGCTCTGGGCTCAAACCACCTGGGCTCAGGTCTCAGCCTCACCACCAGCTAGCCGTGTGGCTCTGGGTGAGTAGCTTCAATACCAATCATGTCCATGGTCCCTGGGACCTTCCACGAGGTACAGCCTAGGAGGCTAAGGCTGTGAGCCCCCAGCAGTGTGCCTGGGACCTCACGCAGAACTGACCATGTCCCTTGAGGGCCCTGTCCCCTCCCCACGCTCTGCACCCACATCCCAGCACCCGGTACAGAACATGCAGGGTTTGCCGATGTGCCTAGGACCTAGAGCTCAGCTGCCAGGCCTCAACCTCTGACCAAACCCCACTGACAAGGATGAGGCCTTCCAGAATCCTAAAAGTAAACTCCAGCGTGCCCCTTCCCAGCTTGAGCACCTCATGGCCCCCTAGTCCCCTCGGGGGATGGCCCAGAGGACAGGGAGGGCAGGTGCCCCTGGCCTGACTCTGCAGCACTACCAGCCCGCACACTCACCCTGGTCCAACGTGGCCAACAGGGGCCCGGGGCAGCCCTCGCGGACAGCAGCCCAGATCAGCGGTCGCAGGCTGAGGTCCTGCCGG
The DNA here is from genome assembly GCF_003255815.1 of Theropithecus gelada. NCBI lineage: Eukaryota > Metazoa > Chordata > Mammalia > Primates > Cercopithecidae > Theropithecus > Theropithecus gelada. The sequence goes on from NC_037688.1 coordinate 31,640,586, forward strand.
GCCTCCAGCACATGCCGCGCTTTATGCAGGGCCTGGCGGAAGAACAGGTCCCGGCGAGAGGCCAGCGTGGCAGCCCGATCCAGGCATGGCTGCAGCTGCTCCCAGGACAGACGCCAGGAGGCTCGCCAGGCTCGCAGGGCCTCGCCCCCATCCTCCTGGCGGTCCAGCATCCACAGCAGGTCCTGGGGTCCCAGGTCCCTCGAAGGGTGGAGCACAGGAAAGAGGCGGGCGCTGGGAAGGCAGCACTCTGCTGGCGGCGTGTCAGGGTCCCACAGGTCCCAGGCTCTGATGTGGGGAGAAGGCACATTCCCAGGAGGGAAGCAAAAGCTCCAGTCTCCTCCCCAAGCCCTGAGCCACCTGTCAGTTCATGGGGACAGGACAGTCTTCTCCGAGGTAGCACAAGTGGGCAATTCAGGTCTGGGGCCAGGCTGCCTGGCATCCTTTCCCAGACCGCTGAACAAGAATGCCAAAGTCAGCACAGCCAGAGACTGGGAGCTGCCCAGGGGAAAGTACTGGAGAGAATCTCAAAACCACCCAGGCCCCTGGATGGTAGCAGGGCCCGTGCTGCTCTGGGGCAGGGGAGAGACACACCTCGAAAAGCAGCAGTCACCCCAGCTGCCCAGGTCACAGAGACCCTAGGGGTGTCCACCTTACCGAACACCTGTCCTCTTGAAGAATTCACTCCAGGGTACGTTGAGATATGTGCCTGCCCCCTGTCTCTGGGGGAGAGGAGGAAGCAGTCAGGGCTGCAGGGGCCACAGGAAAGGGTTAGAGACACTAGGCCAGGGGGCCAGGAGCTGCTCAAGTGCTCATGTGAGGGCAGAAAGACAGACAAAGCACGTACTTGACCCACCCAGGCTGGAGCGCAGTGGTGCAATCAGCTCACTGCAGGTATGAACTCCTGGCCTCAAGAAATCCTCCCACCTCGGCCTCCCAGAGTGTTGGGATTACAGGCGTGAGCCACTACACCCAGCCATGGAGCAATTTCTGAAATTGCTTTCAGCCCTGCAGCTCCAACACTCCTGCCGAGGTGCCTGAAATCTGGAGCAGAACCCTGGGTTCCAGGCCCAACCCACCACAACTGGCTGCAGCCCAAGGCGGGTTACCTCCCTCTCTGAACCTCAGTCTCTAGCCTGCCAAATGGGGATAAAAATCTCCACCCAGCCAGGCGCGGTGGCTCACGCCTATAATCCCAGCACTTTGGGAGGCCGAGGTGGGCAGATCACGAGGTCAGGAGATTGAGACCATCCTGGCTAACACCGTGAAACCCCGTCTCTACTAAAAAATATTTAAAAATTAGCCGCGCGTGGTAGCGGGCACCTGTAGTCCCAGCTACACAGGAGGCTGAGGCAGGAGAATAGCCTGAACCCGGGAGGCGGAGCTTGCAGTGAGCCGAGATCGCGCCATTGCACTCCAGCCTGGGCGACAGAGTGAGACTCTGTCTCAAAAAAAAATAAAAAATAAAAAATAAAAAATCCACCCAACCGGCCTGGCCAACATGACGAAACCCCATCTGTAGTAAGCTGGGCGTGGCGGTGCACGCTGGTAGTCCCAGCTATTTGGGAGGCTGAGACAGGAGAATCACTTGAACCTGGGAGGCGGGGGTTGCAGTGAGCTGAGATTGGGCCGCTGCACTCCAGCCTGGGTGACAGAGCAAGACTCCATCTCCAAAAAAAAAAACCAAAAACAAAATCCCCACCCAGCCCAGCTGGCTGAGCAGATGCAAGGAGGGAGAAAGCCTGTGGAGACTCTGCTGGTCTCACAGCCTAACCTCACCCTACCTCCTCCCTCATCCTCTCCTCCTACATCCTACCCTCCTCACAGCCTGTCCCACGGACCAGTGCTCAGAGAACCCCGCCGTGGGGTGGGGGCCAGGACTCCTTGGGGCTCCCCAAAGCCTGAAGATGGGGGTGAGGGAATGCAGGGCGACTGCCTACCTCCCAGCTGTCCAGACGGCCAACAAGGGTGAAGGCATGGCCCGGGGAGCCGTGTAGCCGCGTACGGTGTCCCTGCAGGACAAGGTCATGCAGCTCCCAGCCATGCAGAGCCTTGGAGTGGGTTATGTCCAGGCCACTCACCATGCAGCCAGCGCCTATGTGAATAGGGCCCTGGCGGGGGACAGGGCAGACATCCTGGGTGGGCAGGCACCCAGCACCCCCCAACACACACGGGACGCCAGCACCCTTGCCCCAATATGCCCACGTGCTCAGGCCTCACCCGCAGGTGGCAGTGCTGCAGGACACTCCCAGGACCCAGCCGGACAGGGCCCTCCAGCAGGCAACTGACCACAGAGCTTCCAGCCGCCAGGAGCTGCTGCTCCTGTGCAGCCGGGTAGGAAGAGCATGAGGGTCAAGGGCCAGGGCTGCCTCAACTCTCCTCCCAAGCCAAGCATCTGGGGGCGAAGCGTCCAGGCCTACTGCTCCCCTGCCCTGCAGCCCCCTAGACTCCTCTCTGGACCTGCCTTGGCCCCAGCCTGAGGCCTATTTCCATCCCACCTGTCCAGCTACGCCCAACCCCGCCACCCTGGGGGCCACCTTTGAACCCTACCTGTCCCCTTTCTCAGCAGCACAGCCCTGACCCAGGCCCACCACTGTCACCCCAGGCAGACCCCAAAGAAAGGTCTTCTTTAGCTTCTCAATCAGGTAAGCTCCATGCAGAATCCTGACTTGGTCACTTACTGGCTGTGTGGCCTTAGGCAAGTTACTTAGCCTCTCTGAGCCTCCAGCACTTCATGCGTAAGCCAGGGGTAACACCTGCACTCAGGCCATCTGTTCCAAGGCTGGCTATTGTCTCCTGGGAATCCACATCCCACCTGACCCCAGGCACCCAGCAGGCACCAGAGGGGCAGGGAGGTCTCACCTCCACCTGGGAGTGCACAATCTGGGCCCCAGGAGCCCCAGGGAGTGCGAGGCTGTGCAGGAACTCAGTGGCTGAGGAGGTCATGTAGCTGTAGCTGCCGTTGGAGATGTAGGCTGTAAAGACATAAGTACGGACCCCAACCCCATGCCTGCTGCAACTCAGGCTGGCCTCCCAGCAGCACAGACACATGGGGGCAGGTGTGGCAATGAGCCTGTTAGGGGAAACTGAGTCAGGAACCTGCCCAAAGCCACACAGCTAGAAAGCAGACAGGTTGGCTGGGCACGGTGGCTCACACCTGTAATCCCAGCACTTTGGGAGGCTGAGGCGAGCGGATCACAAGGTCAGGAGATCGAGACCATCCTGGCTAACATGGTGAAACCCCATCTCTACTAAAAATACAAAAAAAAAAATTAGCCAGGTGTAGTGGCAGGCGCCTGTAGTCCCAGTTACTTGGGAGGCTGAGGCAGGAGAATGGCATGAACCTGGAAGGCAGAGCTTGCAGTGAGCCGAGATCGTGCCACTGCACTCCAGCCTGAACAACAGAGCGAGACTCTGTCTCAAACCAAAAAAAAAAAAAAAAAAAATTAGCTAGGCATGGTGCCACGCACCTGTAATCCCAACTACTCAGGAAGCTGAGGCAGGAGAATCACTTGAACCCGGGAGGCAGAGGTTGCAGTGAGCCAAGATTGCACCACTGCACTCCAGCCTGGGCAACAGAGCCATACTCTGTCTCAAAAAAAGAAAATAAGTAGACAGCTTAGGGCCAGGCATGGTGGCTCATGCCTGTAAACCCAGCACTTTGGGAGGCCGAGGCAGGCGGGTCACCTGAGGCCAGGAGTTCAAGACCAGCCTGACCCACATGGTGAAACCCCATCTCTACTAAAAATACAAAAATTAGCCGGGTGTGGTGATGCACGGCTATTATCCCAGGTACTCAGGAGGCTAAGGCAGGAGAATCGCTTGAACCCAGGAGGCGGAGGTTGCAGGGAGCTGAGATCGCACCACCTCACTCTAGCCGCGGTGACAGAGAGAGACTCCGTTTCAAAAAACAAAACAAACAAAGTGGACAGGCTGGGAGAGCCTAGGAATGAGACAAAAGGAAGACAGGAAGGGGAAGGAGATAGCTCAGTGCGGGGCTCTGGCACAGGACAGGAGAACTGCCCAGTCCCTGTGCTAGGCTGCCTGGCACCTGCATGCAGTGAGCAGCTCCATTCTTGGGGTCCTCACTCCCATGGTCTCCCCACCCCAGGGAGCTGAAAGGCAGTACCCACCCATGGTAAGGGGCTGATCGCGAAGCTCCCTCCACAGCTGGGCCCGGGCACTCTGCAGATAACCTGCTACATCCGCATCGCCTTGCCCCAACTCTGGGGGCCTCCCCACCAGGAAGTCCTCCCTGGTCACGTTCTCAGCCATGCAGTACAGAATGTCAAAAAACAGAGACAGCTGCGGGAAGGGGAAGAAGCACAGCTATTGGCGTGGCAGGGGTTTAGCCCCCAAGTTCTAAGGCTAAACCAGGGCCGTCCCGTCTGTGGAGACTCTGCCCCAGAGAGGGGAAGTGGCTGGCCTGAGGCCACACAGTGCCTCATCCCCAGGCCAGGCCCCCCCAGCTGCCCTCCCCCAGTCACCTGAACAGGCCGGGCTCCAGAGTCCAAGCCCAGGTAGGTGCAGGCATCCAGGGGCGGGCTCACGTGGGTGGCTAGGAGGCGCTCGGCAGTCTCCACCGAGAAGAAGACAACCCCAGAGACCTGGAAGGGACCCCAAAAGGATCAGAGACAGAGAGCCCTGGACCAGGCCCTGGTACAAGTCAGGGAGGGCACATGCAGACGGGCCACGTGAAGCTGAGTGCCACACCAGGCAGGGAGTGTCGCCTTCTGACCACTCCACCACCCAGACTCCAGGCTTCTTTGGGGCAGCTCCCACCAAGGCACCTTCTGGGACCCCCTCAACTGTCAGGCCTCCTCCCAAACCCAGGTCTCTACCCTCATAGTGGCCCACTCCCAGATTTCCCCGCCTCTCCAATCCTTGCCCCTCATGCTGGAAGCATTCCCGGAGTCTGGCTCTAGGCCTCCTCCCATCGCACTCCTTAACTTGCGCACATTCTGGTTCTAGGCTTCCTTTTTGTGTTTGAGCTTTTGAGGTTTGTTTTGTTTTGTTTTGTTTTGCAGCGGACAGGGGGTTGATTCAGAGTCTCACTCTGTCACCCCGGCTGGAGTGCAGTGGCATGATCTCCGCTCACTGCAACCTCTGCCTCCTGGGTTCAAGCGATTCTCGAGCCTCCACCTCCCAAGTAGTTGAGATTACAGGCACACGCCACCATGTTCAGCTAACTGTTGTGTTTTTTTTTGTTTTTTTTTTTGTTTTTTTTTTTTTTGAGATGGAGTCTCACTCTGTCGCCCAGGCTGGAGTGCAGTGGCCGGATCTCAGCTCACTGCAAGCTCCGCCTCCCGGGTTGCGCCATTCTCCTGCTTCAGCCTCCCGAGTAGCTGGGACTACAGGCGCCCGCCACCTCGCCCGGCTAGTTTTTTGTATTTTTTAGTAGAGACGGGGTTTCACTGTGTTAGCCAGGATGGTCTCGATCTCCTGACCTCGTGATCCGCCCGTCTCGGCCTCCCAAAGTGCTGGGATTACAGGCTTGAGCCACCGCGCCCGGCCAACTGTTGTATTTTTAGTAGAGACAAGATTTCACCATGTTGCCCAGGCTGGTCTCGAACTTCTGACCTCAACTGATCCACCCACCTCAGCCTCCTAAAGTGCTTGGATTACAGGCATGAGCCACCGTGCACACCTGGTTCTAGGCTTTCTGGTTCAGGACAAGACCCTGAATTTCAAGACTACCCTGTCCTCAGATTCTAGCACTAGCTTGTCCTGGAGGCTTCCAGAAGGAATTGAAGGAAGGCAAACCCTCCCTCCCCATCCCATAATGTCCCCAAAGCCCCAAAACCTGGGCCCAGCAGCCATACCAGTGGCACCCGCCCATCAGGCCTGACACACCGCTGAATCTCTGCCTCAGCGCCCTGGTAGTAAATGTCCAAAACGAGGCCCTATATGCAGGGAGAAACAGAATCAGGGGAGGGGGCAGGGAGGGATCTGGAAGGAGGCCACAGCCACAGGTAGCAGCAAGGGCGTTCTTCAAAGCAAAGCTGAAGATGCAAGGCTGGCAGTTGCTGGCGTTCTCAGGAGGCCTGAGATTTCTACTCCATGATGGCGGAGGACAGGCTTTAAATATCTTCGCAGTCCCAAGCCCGGGCACAGAGACCGGGCACAGAGACCGGGCAGGCGGTCAGTGTGAAATGTATTTTTGGCCAGAGTGAGGGAGCACTGGCGCCGTTGCCATGGAGGAAACTCCTTGGATTCAGGAGCGTGCCAAGAAATCCAGGATGAGAGGTTGACCAGTGGCAGGGGGAAGGCTGCCCCAGTCGGCTCCACTGCCCCCAGGGGAACTACCTGGGGGTCAGTGAGGTAGACGCCATGATTCCGAGCGTAGGCCAAGCTCCCTGGGAGGGCGATCACTCTGGCTCCCCGGAAGTTGTCCCAGCTGATCCCTGTGGGGTGGGGCAGTCAGGAGGCTCCCAGGGGCCTCGACCCAAGGCAGGGAGTCCCCCGCCAGGAGGAAGCAAGAGCCCAGGGCTGGGGCACCCGGGCGCCTCTAAAAGGGAAATACGGCTTCCAAGCCAAATGGACATTTCCCTGGGAAAATGACAGCCCTCCTCTCCCAAAGTTCTTCTGCAGAACCCTGTGGGGCAGAAGGGGCAGGGCTGCTTCTGTCCATCCTACAGACAGACAGACTGAGGCACAGCAGAGAAGCCCTGCCTCCACCGGGCTTCATTCTCCACACCCTCCAGCTTCCCATCTAACAGGGCAGTGGGGCAAGCCCAGAGGCAAGGTGGGCAAAGAAAGGCAGAGCTGGCTTCTCGCTGTGGCTGTGACGAGGGAAGGTGGTCCCAGGTAGTCTCAGGCTCACCAGGATTTACAGGAACAGACAGCAGCATGTCAGTACTGCAGACCCACACGCCTGGCGGGGAGCCCGGGCCCAGCTGCGGCGGGGGAAGGAGACAGAACACAGCTGGTGCCTGACCCAGCGCTTCACCTGCCCTCAAGGATACTGTGCTGTTGACGTAACAGGGGCCTCCAAGACCTGGTCTGCCCCGCCCTCTGGCTGACCCGGGTTTACAGCTTCTCCCATGTGACTAACTTTTTTGTTGTTACTGTGACAGGGTCTCATTCTGTCACCCAGGCTGGAATGCAGTAGTGAGACCGTAGCTCACTGCAGCCTCAAACTCCTGGGCTCAAGCGATCTTCCTGCCTCAGCCTCTTGAGTAGCTGGGACTACAAGTGCATGCCACCACGCCCAGGTAATTATTTAAAAATTATTTTGTAGAGAGGGGGTCTTGCTGTGTTGCCCAGGCTGGTCATGAACTCTTGGCCTCAAGTGATCCTCCCACCCTGGCCTCTGAAAGTGCTGAAATTATAGGCATGAGCCACTGCCCCCAGACACAACTAACTTCTTGAAGCTCTTTTTTTTTTTTTTTTTTTGAGACGGAGTCTCACTCTGTCGCCCAGGCTGGAGTGCAGTGGCCAGATCTTAGCTCACTGCAAGCTCCGCCTCCCGGGTTCACGCCATTCTCCTGCCTCAGCCTCCCGAGTAGCTGGGACTACAGGCACCCACCACCACGCCTGGCTAGTTTTTTTGTATTTTTTTTAGTAGAGACGGGGTTTCACGGTGTTAGCCAGGATGGTCTCCATCTCCTGACCTCGTGATCTGCCCGTCTCGGCCTCCCAAAGTGCTGGGATTACAGGCTTGAGCCACCGCACCCGGCCGAAGCTCTTAACTAACACTAGGCACCCTCAAAACCATTCCTCCTGGGGCCCCCCAGCTGAGCCAGCATAGCTCATAGCTGGGGAACAGTGGGAGGGAAGTGGCTCTACCTGAGACAAGGCACTAGGGGTCACCACCCGGCCTCACCCGATAGGTCATGATGTCCAGCAGGCAGTCCAGGTTGCAGACCAAGGCTTCCACGGGGGCCTCGGGGTTCTCCACAGGGAGGCAGGTGAAGGCCCTGCCACAGTCATCAAAGGGGAAATCTCGACCCTGGGAGTAGGGGGACTGGTGAGGAAGCCCCAGTGCAGACAGCCCAAGGCCACCTCATCAGCTTTGCAGGCAGAAAGCCATCCAGTGGAGGGCTGATAAAAAATGTTCTCTTGATATTTTCTCCTACAATATATTTTTATATTATGCATTGCATTGCATTGCACTGAAATTTTTCAGACGAAGTCTTGCTCTGTTGCCCAGGCTAGCGTGTAGTGGCGCGATCTCAGCTCACTGCAAGCTCCACCTCCCAGGTTCAAGCAATTCTCCCACCTCAGCCTCCCAAGTAGCTGGGACTACAGGCGTGTACTACCACATCTGGATAATTTTTGTATTTTTAGTAGCGACAGGGTTTCACCATGTTGGTCAGGCTGGTCTCAAACTCCTGACCTCAAGTGATCTGCCCACCTTGGCCTCCCAAATTGCTGGGATTACAGGCATGAGCCACTGTGCCTGGCCACCAGGCCCTGTTTTAAGCATTTACATGTAGTGTCTCAGAATGTTCATATCCATGTTGGGAGGAAACTGAGGCCTAAAAAGGGTTAAGTGACTTCCACATGGTCATAGAGCTGATAAGCCTGGATTCTAGTCAATGCATAGAGTTAGATGGATATATATATATATTTTATATATATATATATATATTTTTTTTTTGAGATGGAGTCTCGCTCTGTCACCCAGGCTGGAGTGCAATGGCATGATCTCAGCTCACTGCAACCTCTGCCTTCCGGATTCAAGTAATTCTTCTGCCTCAGCCTCCCAAGTAGCTGGGACTACAGGCATGCACCACCATGCCTGGCTAATTTTTTGTATTTTTAGTAGAGACAGGGTTTCCCCATGCTGCCCAGGCTGGTCTCGAACTCCTGACCTCGTGATTTGCCCACCTCAGCCTCCCAAAGTGCTGGGATTACATGTGTGAGACACTGCACCCAGCCTATATTTTTATTTTTTGAGACGGTCACCCGGGCTGGAGTGCAGTGGTGTAACCATAACTCACTGGCTCAAGTGATCCTCCCACCTCAGCCTCCTGAGGAGCTGGGACTACAGGCGTGCATTACCATGGCGGCTAATTTTTGTATTTCTTTTTTTTTTTTTTTTTTTTTTTGGAGACGGAGTCTCGCTCTGTCGCCCAGGTTGGAGTGCAGTGGCCGGATCTCAGCTCACTGCAAGCTCCGCCTCACGGGTTTACGCCATTCTCCTGCCTCAGCCTCCCAAGTAGCTGGGACTACAGGCGCCCGCCACCTCGCCCGGCTAGTTTTTTGTATTTTTTAGTAGAGACGGGGTTTCACCGTGTTAGCCAGGATGGTCTCCATCTCCTGACCTCGTGGTGATCCGCCCGTCTCGGCCTCCCAAAGTGCTGGGATTACAGGCGTGAGCCAACGCGCCCGGCCATAATTTTTGTATTTCTTATAGAGATGGGGTTTCACCATGTTGCCCAGGCTGGTCTGAATCTCCTGGGCTCAAGCAATCCTCCCGCCTTGGGCTCCCGAAGTGCTGAGATTTACAGGCGTGAGCCACCGTGCCCGGCCCTAGATGGACCTTTTAATCTGATATTCTGCTGGGAAAATACGTGGTATATATTTAGCCAATTCACAATTTTTAGACATTTAGAATCTTCCAGATTTCACCTTGCACACACACTGTGGCAGAACATGCCTGAAGTCCTGCTTAACTCCACGAACTGGGATTCCGGCCTTCTGCTTGGCCCCCGCCCCAGAGCTCATTTACCATGTGCAGAATGAGGATCCAGGCCGAGTGCAGGACATCGGATGTGACCACCTGCAGGAGTGGGAAAGCCCTGTGAACAGAGGCCTCAGGCAGAGGCCCTGGAGGATGGCACCCTCCAATCCAGAGAGAGACCCCAACACAAATTTACTCAGGTACCCAAGGGACAAAAGGCAAGGTCAAACCAATGGCCACAGGCAGGCAAGGGGTAGCCCTGGTCCCTCCTGGATAAGGCAGCCCAGGGCCCTCCACCTGGGCCACCTTCTTGCTGCCTGGTTTGTTGCTGCTGTTGTTGGCTGTTTTGCGACAGGGTCTCACTCTGTCACCCAGTCTGGAGTGCAGTGGTATGATCCCAGCTCACTGTAGCCTCGGTCTCTTAGGCTAAAGTGAGCCTCCCACCTCAGCCTCTTAACTAGCTGGGACTACAGGTGTGTACTGCCACGCCTGTCTACCTCTTATTTATTTATTTATTTTTTTGAGATGCAGTCTTGCTCTGTCGCCCAGGCTGGAATGCAGTGGCATGATCTCGGCTCTCTGCAACCTCTGCCTCCCGGGTTCAAGCGATTCTCCTGCCTCAGCCTCCCAAGTAGCTGGGATTACAGGCGTGAGCAGCCAGGCCCGGCTAATTTTTTTATTTTTATTAGAGAGGGGGTTTCACCACATTGGTCAGGCTGGTCTTCAACTCCTGACCTCAGGTGATCCGCCCACCTCGGCCTCCCAAAGTGCTGGGATTACAGGCATGAGCCACCGCGCCCGGCCTCTGCTGTCTGTTTTGAAGGGGAGGTCATAGGCGACAACAACTGGGGCCTGGCTGGGTGACTCTGGGGAGTCAGCTCCATAGCAACTACAGTGGTCCCCACCCCTGCTGGTGCCATCTCCCTCTGCAGAGCATGTCCAAGCCTATGCCTACCCTCACTCTGCACACAAAGGTGCTATGCAGATAAGGTGACCAGGTGAAGTGGCTGGTTGCACAGGAGACACGGGACCAGTGGGATGCTGACTCACATGCTCTGCCCAAAGCAAGCAGTCACATCTCAGTTCCAGTGAACAGTTAGTTGCCATGTGGGGATGACAGCCCAGACTAGCAAGACCTTTGAATGTTTCAAGAGAAGCCAGAAAGCCTCACTTTGAGATATTGGCTCCAACTCTCTAAAAACACTGCAAAAGCTGGCCCTGCCTTCTGCCCTCACTTGGACGACAAGGCAAAGATGAGTCCACCCAATTTACAGAAACAAAAACTGAGGCCAATGCGGAGGCCAATGCTGAATTAGCCAGGGCAATGGAGCCAGAGGAGCTGGGGATCTCAGAAATGACCTGGTTCCAGCAGGGACACGGACCAGGGAGGTGGCCCTGGTGAGCACTCACAGTGAAGCCTGCCCGGGCACTCAGGTGTTCAGCAGCCACCAGCAGGGCGTTGAGGGTGGCTCCTCCGCTGCCCACACGCTTCTCTGGGTCCTCCACGGCCAGTAACAGCGTCCCAGCAGGGATCTGCTCCCGCTTCTGCCGCACTTCCAGTTCTAGGGTCAGAAGTGACACTGGGACCTGACCCCCAGCTCTCTGCCCTGGCCCAAAGCACCTGAGCAAGGCTATTGATCATCAGTGTTTGATCTTCCTTGACTTAGCTTTCCATATAGAAGGCCATTAGATCTTCACCCAACTCAGTGAGAGAAGTCCTATTACTCCCATCTTACAGATGAGAAAACCGAGACACAAGGAATGACATGCCATGTATGCTGTCACATGGCTAGGGAGAAGTGCGATCTGGGTTTGAACCCAGGTCGGCCTGGCACCTGGTGTTGGAGGGACATAGCCAGGAAGGGGAGGGAGGTTCTCCATTAGGGGCAAGGTGGGAAGGGGGAGTCCCCTACCTCTCTGAAAGACCTGGACACTGTCCTTGTACTGGCAGGTCAGGATGACGACCGTCCAATCAACTCCCTTTGGCTGCTCCATTCTGGCCAAGCAGAGGGGCTTCCTGAGACGGCAATATGAGTAGATATGACTATTTGTTAAACTGTCATAACTAAAATTAATTATTTTTGTATACAATCTATGATTTTAACATGTGTATAGATTCGTGTTGGTATCACCACTATCTACACTCAGACAAACTTCCTCGTGCAACCTCTCCTCCCCGCCTAACCCGTGACAACCACTGATCTGCTCTCTAAAGCTACAGTTTCATCGACTTAAAAAATGTCGGCCGGGGCCAGGCACGGTGGCGCACGCCTCTAATCCCAGCACTTTGGGAGGCCGAGGCGGGCAGATCACGAGGTTAGGAGATCGAGACCATCCTGGCTAACATGGTGAAATCCCCGTCTCTACTAAAAGTACAAAAAATTAGCCGGGCATGGTGGCAACTGCCCGTAGTCCCGGCTACTCGGGAGGCTGAGGCAAAAGAATGACGTGAATCCAGGAGGCGGGGCTTTCAGTGAGCCAAGATCGCGCCACTCCACTCCATCCAGCCTGGGCAACAGTGCATGACTCTGTCTCAAAGAAAAAAAAAAAAAATGTCAGCCGGGCGCAGAGGCTCATGCCTGCAATCCTAGCACTTTGGGAGGCTGAGGCGGGCAGATCACCTGAGGTCAGGAGTTCGAGACCAGCCTGGCCAACATGGCAAAACCTCTTCTCTACTAAAAATACAAAAATTAGCCAGGTGTGATGGCGTGTGCCTGTAGTCCCAGCTACTCAGGAAGCTAAGGTGGGAGGACTGCTCGAGCCTGGAAGATTATGGCTGCAGTGGGCTATGATTGTACCACTGCACTCCGGCCTGGGTCACAGAACAAGACCCTATCTCTAATTAATTAACCAAAATAAAATAAAGGCCAGGACAGGTGCAGTGGCTCACGTCTATAATCCCAGCACTTTGGAAGACCAAGGTGGGAGGATTGCTTGAGCCCAGGAGGTTAAGGCTGCAGTGAGCCATGATCATTCCACTGCACTCCAGCCTGGTTGACAGAGCAAGACCTCAAAAAAAAGAGTCAAATAAAATGGAATATAATCTTTTGAGATTATCTTCTTTCATCCAACATGATGCCTCTGAGACGTATCCAAGTCATTGCGCATATCCGTGGCCCAAGCCTTTTATCGGAGGAGCAGTGTTCCCTCGCACAGACGGGCCGCATCTGTTTCTCCATTTACCCACTGAAGAGCATCTGGGCTGTCTCCAGTTTTTGGCAGATATGAATAGTCCTGCTATGAACCTCTGGAGACAGGTTTGTGTGAACAGAAGATCTCATCTCTCTAGGTGGACACCAAGGCGGATGACTGGGTGACACGATCAGCATGTCTGCTGACATTACAAAATGTGGATGGGTGCCATTTCCCCAGGGAGCGTGCCCAGGAAGGAGGAAGGGAGGACAGCAGGATAGGGTAAGAGTTGGGGCCACCCAGAGCAAGGGGGAAAGGAGGTTGAGAGCAAATGCCTAACCCCACCCCTCAGGCTCCTCAAGCTGATGGGGGTTCCCTGGAGAGGGGGGCAGCTGTGGGGAGCACATATGCACACAGAGCTGCAGGAGTGGGCACTCCGGGACCTCCCTTCCCAGGGGTCTCATCCAGCCCGGCAGGGGCTACAGCCGTACCCGCCCGCCATCTTCCTCCAGGGAACTCTCAGCAAGTAGGGGCAAAGCAAGGCCAAAGATTTGGCTTCACCCCTACCCCTGTCTCCCCCAACCTGCCAGCACTCCTGCCAGATGGAAAACCAATCTGACTCCTGAGCCCCTGGCCTCCCTGAGACCAATGAGTCCCCAGGAGTACCTGCACATTCACCTCTGGCAGGGCGCCCACTGCTGTCCCACAAAGCAGCACCCCCACTTCCTCCCTCCAGCCCTCAAAGCTCAGCACGCGAAAAGACCACGCAAGTAAGCTGCTCACCACCGGCTGAGCTGCGCCCTGAGCACGCGTCTGGTGGTCAGCCCACATCCCAGCCAAAGTGACAGGAAACCTGAAGCTCAGTCCAGGCTCTTCTTGTGCCAGGCTCTGCTGCCACCAGAAGAGAAAAGGCTGACAGGACACTACCACTCAGCAACACCCACACCTTCAGGAAAAGCCTCTGTCAGTAACAGAAATTGCTCCATTCCCTACTCAGCCCACAAGAGAAAACCAGAGGGGAAATTCCAGCTAGAAATCCCAGCCAGGCACTTGAGGGTGAAGGCTTCTCCCAGGACACCCACCAAGCTCTCCCTCCAACGTTGCCACCAATTCACCATATGGCTGTAGGCACCTCTAACCCTCAGGTCAGCTGCAGCAGGGAGTTTAACTAACAGATGCCCCCAGCTGCTACGATCTGAATCTCCCACCTTGTTTACATGGAGGCCACGCTTCCAACCAACCTTCTCAAAACCAATGACTGAGCACAGCTGGCACACTGAAATAGACCTATTCCTGTGAGATTCCAGACTCCTCTGGCAGGCAGCGTAGAACTGCACTGTCTTAGAACTGCACTGCCACCCGGGCGTGGTGGCTCACACCTGTAATCCCAGCACTTTGGGAGGCCAAAGTGCACAGATCACGAGGTCAGGAGTTCCAGACCAGCCTGGCCAATATGATGAAACTCCATCTCTACCAAAAATACAAAAATTAGCCAGGTGTGATGGCACTTGCCTGTAGTCCCAGCTACTCGGGAGGCTGAGTCAGGATAATCACTTGAACCCAGGAGGCAGAGGTTGCAGTGAGCTGAGATTGCACCACGGCACTCCAGCCTGGGTGACAGAGCGAGATTCCATCTCCAAAAAAAAAAAAAAAAAGAGGCCGGATGCAGTGGCTCACATCTGTAATTCCAGCACTTTGGGAGACTGAGGCAGGCGGATTGCCTGAGGTCAGGAGTTTGAGATCAGCCTGGCCAACATGGCGAAACTTCATCCCTACTAAAAATACAAAAATTAGCGAGGTGTGGTGGCGGGCGCCTGTAATTCCAGCTACTTGGGAGGCTGAGACAGGAGAATCACTTCAATCAGGGAGACAGAGGTTGCAGTGAGCCGAGACCATACCATTGCACTGCAACCTGAGCAAGAAGAGCAAAAATCTATCTTGAAAAAAAGAAAAGATGAAGAAATTGCTGGGTGTGGTGGCTCATGCCTATAATTCCAGCATTCTGGGAGGCCAAGAGGCCAAGTCAGGAGGATCACTTGAGCCCAAGAGTTAGAAATCAGCCTGGGCGGCCGGGCGCGGTGGCTCAAGCCTGTAATCCCAGCACTTTGGGAGGCTGAGACGGGCGGATCACAAGGTCAGGAGATCAAGACCATCCTGGCTAACACGGTGAAACCCCGTCTCTACTAAAAATACAAAAAAATTAGCCGGGCGTGGTAGCGGGCGCCTGTAGTCCCAGCTACTCGGGAGGCTGAGGCAGGAGAATGGCGTGAACCCAGGAGGCAGAGCTTGTAGTGAGCCTAGATCGCGCCACTGCACTCCAGCCTGGGCGACAGAGCAAAGACTCTGTCTCAAAAAAAAAAAAAAAAAAAAAAGAAATCAGCCTGGGCAACATACGGAGACCTTGACTCTACAAAAAAAAAAAAAAAAAAAAAAAAAAAAACACGAAGAAATGAAGCACAGAGAGATGAAATAACTTGCCAAAGCTAGCAAGTAGCAGAGCCAAGTTTGATACTAAACCTTTTTTCCAGAGTATCCATTTTATTCCTTTTCTTTTTGAGCTGGATCTTACTGTATCCCCCAGGCTGGAGTGCAGTGGTACAATCTCAGCTCACTATAATCTCCACCTCCTGGGTTCAAGCAATTCTCCTGCCTCAGCCTCTGGAGTAGCTGGGATTACAGGCACTTGCCAACACGCCTGACTAATTTTTGTATTTTTAGTAAAGATGGGGTTTCACCATGTTGGCCAGGCTGGTCTCAAACTTTTGACCTCAGGTGATCCACCTGCCTCGGCTTTCCAAAGTGCTGGGATTACAGGCATTAGCCACCATGCCCAGCCTCTTTTTATATTGCCTTTTTTACTTTTTTTTTTTTTTTTTTCTAAAGACAGGGTCTCAGTCTGTCACCCAGACTGGAGTGTAATGGTGCAATCATAGCTCACTGCAGCCTCAACCTCCCAGGCCCAAGCAATCCTGCTACCTCAGCCTCCTGTATAGCTGGGATGCCACCATGCCTAGCTAGTATTTTCATTATTTGTTTTCTTTTTAAGAGATCGGGTCTTGCCATGTTGCCCAAGCTGGTCTCAAACTCCTGGACTCAAGCAATCCTCCTGCCTCAGCCTTTTTTTAAAATTAATTAATTTTTAAATTCATGCTTCCCAGGCTACTACAGGGTCCACTTGCTCAACCACTACAATAAACCTACTTTGTAGAGCTGAAGTACAAAAGGAGTAAATATATGTAAAGAGCTCAGTATGTATTATCTGTTGTAATTATGACAAAGCCTAAACAAATACAAGGGAGGGATGATTTACTAATAATAGCCACTAGGAGGTCAGGCACAGTGGCTTACGCCTGTAATCCCATCACTTTGGGAGGCCAAGGCAGGCAGATCACTTGAAGTCAGAAGTTCAAGAGCAGCCTGGCCAACATGGTAAACCCTGTCTCTACTAAAAATATAAAAATTGGCCAGGCATGGTGGCAGGTACCTATAATCCCAGTTACTCAGGAGGCTGAGGCAGGAGCATCCTTTGCACCGGGGAGGTGGAGGTTGCAGTGAGCCAAGATCATGCCACTGCACTCCAGCCTGGGTGACACAGCGAGATTCTGTCTAAAAAAAAATTTAAATTAAAATTAATAGGCTGGGCACGGTGGCTCATGCCTGTAATCCCAGCACTTTGGGAGGCTGAGGCAGGTGGATCGCCTGAGGTCAGGAGTTTGAGACCAGCCTGGCCAACATGGTGAAACCCCATCTCTACCAAAAATTCAAAAGTTAGCCAGGCACGGTGGTGGGCACCTGTAATCCCAGCTACTCAGGAGGCTGAGGCAGGAGAATCGCTTGAACCTGGGAAGCAGTGGTTGCAGTGAGCCGAGATCATTCCACTGCACTCTAGCCTGGGTGACAGAGTGAGACTTTGCCTCAGAAAGGAAAGGAAAAGGAAAAGGAAAAGGAAAGGAAGAAGGAAGGAAAGAAGGGAGGGAGGGAGGGAGGGAGGGAAGGAAGGAAAGAAGGAAGGAAGGAAGGAAAGAAGGAAGGAAGGAAGGAAGGAAGGAAGGAAGGAAGGAAGGAAGGAAGGAAGGAAGGAAGGAAGGAAGGAAGGAAGGAAGGAAGGAAGGAAGGAAAGAAGGAAAGAAAAGCCACTAGGACTGAGCACTCTGGACCACAGTTAAGGTGCTGTGATTTTTTGTATCCTGACAACACCCTTAGACCCTGCAAGATAAATATTATCTCCTATTATCTCCACTTCACAGAGGCCAGGAATAGTCAAAGTTGCAACATATCTGGGTCTTTTGGATTCTTATTCAGCTGATGCTGATAATGTTATCTGGTTCCAAGCAAAGGCACTGAAAGACAGCAAGAGGCCAGGCACGGTGGCTCACACCTGTAATTCCAGCACTTTGAGAGGCAAAGACAGGTGGATTGCTTGAGCCCAGGAGTTTGAGACCAGCCTGAGCAACATGGCAAAACCCCATCCCTACCAAAAACACACACACACACACACACACACAAATTAGCCGGGCATAGTGACTGTGCTATAGTCCGAGCTACTCAGGAGGCTGAGGTGGGAGCACTTCAGCCCTGGGGACAGAGATTGCAGTAAGCTGGCACCACTGCATTCTACCCTAGGTAACAGAGCCAGACCCTGTCTGGAAAAAAAAAAAAAAAAAAAGACAGCAAGAAAGAAATCCTTGAAATGGCAGGCTGTGGTGGTTCACGTCTGGAATCCCAGCACTTTAGGAGGCCAAAGTGGACAGTTGAGGTCAGGGGTTCAAGGCCAGCCTGGCCAACATGGCAAAACCCCATCTCTGTTAAAAGTACAAAAATTAGCTGGGTGTAGTGATGTGCACTTGTAGTCTCAGCTACCCAGGAGGCTGAGGCAGGAGAATCACTTGAACCCAGGAGGCGGAGGCTGCAGTTAGCCAGGATCGTGCCACTGCACTCTAGGCTGGGCAACAGAGTGACTCTGACTCAAGAAAAAAAAAAAGAAATGCCCCAAAGAGAGTCCAATGGCCCAGAAGGTCTGAGCCTAGTCTTCATCTCAGCATAGTGCTGGAGAGACATGGGCAGGTGACAGGTCATGGTCAGAGTGGGGAGACAGGGGCAGAGGAACAGTCCTGGGTTGAGTATCAGTCCCAAAAGGCTCTGTCCCCATCTCTACTCCTTCCTGTAGCATCCTTGGCAAGTTACTTAACCTTTTTTTCTTTCTTTTTTTAAGATGGAATCTCGCTCTGTTGCCTTTTTTTCTTTCTTTTTTTAAGATGGAATCTCGCTCTGTTGCCCAGGCTGGAGTGCAGTGGCGCGATCCTGGCTCACTGCAACCTCCACCTCCCAGGTTCAAGCGATTCTCCTGCCTCAGCCTCCCGAGTAACTGGAACCACAGGCGCCCACCACCATGCCTGGAGAATTTTTAGTAGAGATGGGATTTCACCATGCTGGCCAGGCTGGTCTCGAACTCCTGACCTTGGGATCCGCCCGCCTCGGCCTCCCAAAGTGCTGGGATTACAGGCATGAGCCACTGCGCCCAGCAGTTACTTAACCTCTCTAAGCCTCAGTTTCCTAATCTGAAATTTAAGGCCAAAGACCTCAACTTCCCATGACTGTTTTCAACATGAAATACAATGTAAAGTATGTGGCACACACCAGTGGCTCAATGAATGATAGATCTTTCCAGCCAGGCAAGGAAGCAGGAGAGTTTAACCTGTCCCTGAAGGAGGAAGGACTGGAAGCTCTCAAACATTCTCTGAGTTAAAGATTGCCCTGAAGAAGAAAAAAATCAGGGAAGGCCTGGGGAATCAAGCATGGCTGAGGGGCATCCCCTGAGAGATTAACACAAAAGGTAAAATGATACAGGTAGCTAATACATATGGAGTGCTTTTTTCAGGCACTATGGCAAAGGCACAACAGTGTCACTTCATACGACCTACCCATCAGTCCTAAGAATTGGC
This sequence comes from Theropithecus gelada, assembly GCF_003255815.1. Taxonomy (NCBI): domain Eukaryota; kingdom Metazoa; phylum Chordata; class Mammalia; order Primates; family Cercopithecidae; genus Theropithecus; species Theropithecus gelada. The sequence goes on from NC_037688.1 coordinate 31,659,285, forward strand.
TCTTATCTCACTGAAGCTCTAGACAAGAAAACTGTAGTTTTTTTTGTTGTTGTTTTGTTTTGTTTTTTGAGACGGAGTCTCGCTCTGTCGCCCAGGCTGGAGTGCAGTGGCCGGATCTCAGCTCACTGCAAGCTCCGCCTCCCGGGTTCATGCCATTCTCCTGCCTCAGCCTCCCGAGTAGCTGGGACTACAGGCGCCCGCCACCTCGCTCAGCTAGTTTTTTGTATTTTTTTAGTAGAGACGAGGTTTCACCGTGTTAGCCAGGATGGTCTCGATCTCCTGACCTCGTGATCCGCCCGTCTCGGCCTCCCAAAGTGCTGGGATTACAGGCTTGAGCCACCGCGCCCGGCCGAAAAACTGTAGTTTAAAAAGCAGAAACGCCTGGCGCCGTGGCTCACGCCTGTAATCCCAGCACTTTGGGAGGCCGAGGCGGGTGGATCAAGAGGTCAGGAGATTGAGACCATCCTGGCTAACACGGTGAAACCCCGCCTCCACTAAAATTGTAAAAAAAAATTAGCCGGGCGTGGTGGCGGGCACCTGTAGTCCCAGCTACTTGGGAGGCGGAGGCAGGAGAATGGCGTGAACCCGGGAGGCAGAGCTTGCAGTGAGCCGAGATCACGCCCCTGCACTCCAGCCTGGGCCACTGAGCGAGACTCGTCTCAAAGAAAAAAAAAAAGCAGAAACATAGCCATTAGGTTGGCGCAAAAGTAATTTTGCCTTTTGCCATTCCTTTAATAGTACAGGCAGGCTAGGTTTCTGTTTTGTTTTGTTTTGTTTTGTTTTTGAGAAACAGGGTCCAGCTCTGTCACCAGAGGGTGGAATGCAGCGGTGTGATCACAGCTCACTGTAGCCTCAAACTCCTAGGCTCCAGCGATCCTCCAATCCCAGCCTCCCAAGTAGCTGGGACTATGCATGAGTCCTGCTAGTTTTTATTTTTTGTTGAGATAGGGTCTTGCTTTGTTGCCCAGGCTGACCTACAACTCCCGGACTCAAGTAATCCTCCCGCCTTGACCTTCCAAAGGTCGGGATTATAGGTGTGAGCCACCATGCCTAGCTTGTTTTTCGTTTTTTGTTTTTTTGGGTTTTTTTGAGAGACTCTCACTCTGTCACCAGGCTGGAGTGCAATGGCGTGATCTGGGCTCACTGCAATCTCCACCTCCTAGGTTCAAGCGATTCTCCTGCCTCAGCCTCCCAAGTAGCTGGGATTACAGACGTGCACCAACACGCCCAGCTAATTTTTGAATTATTAGTACAGACGGGGTTTTACCATGTTGGCCAGGATGGTCTCAAACTCCTGACCACAGGTGATCTACCAGCTTCGGCCTCCCAAAGTGCTGGGATTACAGGCGTGAGCCACCTCACCCGGTTTTTTGTTTTGTTTTGTTTTGTTCTTAATTAATAGTTTGCTGGAGTTACACAATCTCAAGAGGTACTGAGAAAGTGTGCCCTAAGGCCCTAAGGTTCGTTTTTTGTTTGTTTGTTTGTTTGTTTGAGACATAGTCTCGCTCTGTCGCCCAGGTTGGAGTGCAGTGGCGTGATCTTGGCTCACTGCAACCTCCACCTACTGAGGTTAAGAGATTCTCCTGCCTCAGCCTCCCAAGTAGCTGGGATTACAGGCATGAGCCTTGGCGCCCGGCCTCTACCCACTTTCAATAGAGCCTCATCTGCTGAGATCAAGTTGAAATATTTTTAGTGTCCTCACCTCCTCCACGCTGTCCAAGACTGGCATAGGGCTGGGGAGCCAGAGATAGAATAAAGTACTAAGAACTCTTCATATGAACCTTTTGAAGATAGGTGGGTCAGGGACTGCACATTTTATAACTTTAAAGAGGAAAAAAATGCTCACGGAGGACTCTGATTTGCTGCCTTCTGAAATAACAAACCGAAAGAAGTTAAATGGGAGTAAAATCGTGTTGTAAATTACCCAACAGCGTATCATTGAGATTCGTGCATAATACTGAGCCCTGACCGGGTAAACTGAGACAGGAGAAGCGGCCTCAAAGTAAAATCAGAGCAGCGCCGGCATCCAGAGTCCCACCTGCCTCAGGGTGAGGATCCTCTGAGGTCCGCATCCCTCCCGGTCCCAGCCGCCCGCAGGTCCCGCCGCACCAGCCGGGTCCCGGGGCTCCTTGGAAGACCCAGGCCAAGGGGACGCGGGAGCGCAGAAACCCCTGTGGGCTCCCGGGGACACCGCGAAGCTCCCGGGGACTCTTCCCTGTCAGGACCCGGGTGGCCCGCGGCTCGACTCAGTGCTCCCAGTCAGTAAGGGTGCACCGGGAAGCTGCTGGGGAGCACAGGCCCTGCGGGGACCCTCGCGGACTGACGTACCTGCCGCCGCCCGGCGCTCGGCGGAGCGGGCTCTTTAACGCGGGGCTGCGCGACTCTCGCGGCGCACGCTGGGAAATGTAGTTTCACCTCCGCGCCCCGCCTGGCCGGGCCCCCGCCCAGCATAAGACACTCTCGGAGCCACCGGACGGGCCAGCGTGGGTGCCCGGGGCAGCGCTTTCCTGAAGTGCAGCGGGGCTGCGATCCAGAAGGGAGGGGGGAAGAGGGCCGCTCCAGGACCCACGAAACTACAACTCCCAGAGGATCGATGCGCCTTAAAGACACAGGCCCTTTTTCTGGGACTTAGGGATCCGGGTTAACGTGTTGCTTTTTTGTTTGTTTTCTGGTTTGGGTTTGTTTATTTGTTGTTGTTTTTTTTAATCCCTTCTGGACGGCATCAGGAGCTGTCGCTTTCCTCGGGAGAGAAATCCACTGATGAAGGGAAAATAAAAAATCACAATTTGCCCAAGCGGAAGCAGCTGCCATTGGATTTGCAGTTAGAAGGGTTTGCGCTGGTTTCATCACGTGGGTCCTTTGCGAAGAAACTTTCCAACTCCGTAGTGGGGAGAGGATCTGCGGAGCTTTCGGGAAAGTTGTGAATGGTAGCATTGATTGTCATAGATGAAAACTGGAAATACTCTTGAGTGTCTCTCTCTAGGTTACTATGTGAAAGGAAAATAAATCTCAGGACCCCAAAGTCACTAAGCCAAAGGGAAAAGTCAAGCTGGGAACTGCATCAGGCAAACCTACTTCCCATTTTATTCCTAAACAAGATAACTACAAATATATAAAAGCTAGATATGGCCTGGCTCTCACAATTTGCCCACTAGGAAATTCCTTGTGTGCCCCAAAATCTGTACCCTCAAACAGTTATGTGGAATTTCACTCTGACAATGTAAATCGATGACTTATCTTCACAGGTGCTGGACTTTGACAGAACTCAAAGTCATTTCTCTGCTCACGTCAGACAAATGCATATCTCATTGCTTCCTCTGCCCTGTTTATTTTTTCTTATGTAAAGATACAAATTCACTAAGCTAGATGAAAGCATAAGTGACTAGTCCTCTATCCCCCTCTCACATGTGAAAGGCTGATCAAAGGCTCAGAAGAATGCATTTGCCTCTTTCCTACCCATGCCTTTAAAAAATTTCATCTTTCAGGCCAGGCGCGGTGGCTCACACCTGTAATCCCAGCCCTTTGGGAGGCCAAGGCGGGTGGATCACAAGGTCAGGAGTTCGAGACCAGCCTGGCCAATATGGTGAAACCCTGTCTACTAAAAATACAAAAATTAGCTGAGCGTGGTGTCACGTGCCTGTAGTCCCAGCTGCTTGGGAGGCTGAGGCAGAATTGCTTGAACCTGGGAGACAGAGATTGTAGTGAGCTGAGATCGTACCACTGCACTCCAGCCTGAGCAACACAGCAAGGCTCCACCTCAAAAAAAAAAAAATTTCCTCTTTCCCCAATATCTGACCTTTCTCATATTGAAGCCCTCAAAATCATCCTTGGAGAAAGGTACAGACCTGTCTCCCAGGTACACACGTTCTTAACTTTGGCAAAATAAACTGTAAATTGATTGAGACCAGTCTCAGGTGCCTTTCGGTTTACAACTGGAAAACTAGGCACATCCATGCAAGACAGATCTATATGTTCAGTAGGGAGTGATGTTCAGGACCTCATGTTAAGGGAAAAGCGGCAAGTTGTACAGCAACGTGTATGGGAAGCCCCTCAAATCAAAAATAATGTTTATGGATAGACAGTGTGTGGATACACAGGAACAGGGCTGGAAAGGAATGCATGCTAGGGAGAGACTGCTAAGGGTGGGAACAAGTGGGGAGAACTTGAGCTTTGTCTGTATTGTTTGAATTTTTCTTACAAGAATGTACTTTCCAAATCTGTTGTTAATAAGGAGCCTAAGGCTGGGCACAGGGGCTCACACCTGTAATCCCAACACTTTGGGAGGCCAAGGTCGGAGGATGGCTTGAGCTTGGGAGTTCAAGACCAGCCTGGGAAACATAGCAAGACCCTGTCTCTAAAATATACATAAATTAGAGCCGGGTGAGGTGTCTCATGCCTGTAATCCCAGCACTTTGGGAGGCCAAGGCAGGCAGAAAACTCTGGGTCAGGAGTTCAAGATCAGCCTGGCCAATTTTTTTGTTATTGTTGTTTTGACACAGAGTCTCACTCTGTTGCCCAGGCTGGAGTACAGTGGTGCAATCTCGGCTCACTGCAACCTCCACCTCCCGGGTTCAAGCGATTCTCTTGCCTCAGCCTCCCGAGTAGCTGGGATTACAGGTGTGTGCCACCATGCCCAGCTAATTTTTGTATTTTTAGTAGAGACAAGGTTTCGCCATGTTCAGGCTGGTCTTGAACTCCTGACCTCAGGTGATCCACCCGCCTGGGCCTCCCAAAGTGCTAGGATTACAAGCGTGAGCCATTGCGCCCAGCCAGTGGCCAATTTTTAAACATGAAAATTAGTCAGGCGTGGTGGCGGGCGCCTGTAATCCAGTTATTCAGCAAGCTGAGTCAGGAGAGTCATTCGAAGCCAGGAGGCAGAGATTGCAGTGAGCTGAGATCATGTCACTGCACTCCAGCCTGGGTGACAGAGTGAGATTCTGTATCAAAAAATAAAATAAAAAATATATATAAATTTACGAAATAAGGAGGCTGAGAGGCCCTGAGGTCAGTCATAATGGAGATGGACCCGGCTCTAACTCTGTGTAACCATCTATAAAGTGGGTGAATAATAGTATCAAATGTCTGAAATTGTCGTGAGGGTAGGATAAATGCTTGACTCCATAGTAAATGCTCAAAAAGTACTAACCATTATAATTACTGTCATTATTCCCATCTTGCTCCATTAAAGCAGGATGTTTGGTTTGTTCACCATTGTATCCTCAGGCCCTAGAACAGTGCTGAGGACGTGGTAGGTGGTTAAAAACAACTGGTTGGCCGGGTGTGGTGGCTCACACCTGTAATCCCAGCACTTTGGGAGGCAGAGGCAGGAAGACCACCTGAGGTCAGGAGTTTGAGACCAGCCTGGCCAACATGGTGAAATCCCTTCTCTACTAAAAATACAAAAATTAGCCTGGCATGGTGGTGGGCGCCTGTAATCCCAGCTACTCAGGAGGCTGAAGCAGCAGAATCGCTTGAATCTGGGAGGCGGAGGTTGCAGTGAGCTGGGATCGCACCACTGCACTCCAGCTTGGGCAACAGAGTAAGACTTCGTCTCAAAAAAAAAAACAACTGGTTGAATGAATGAAGAGCAACCTCCTGCTCAGCTCCCACCACCCGCCTCCTATTCACACTCTGTGCTTCCCTCAGTCTTCTCCCACTGGAGTCATCCCCTGTCTACACTTGCCCCAGGTATCATCCTCCTTCTCCCACTTCAGTGCCTGCTGTTTCTTCCGTGAACCCAGGAGGCCTCCAGGGAGGTGATGAGCTGCCTCCCACTGCTGCTGTTCTCAGCAATGCAGGTCCCAGGCGCCGCAGTGAAGTGGGAGGCAGGGATGCCTGCAACTGCAGCTTTGGCGGGGACTCAAGAAAAGAGAATGTGCCCCCAAGGAGCTCAGAGGCAAAGGGCTCCACCCTGCCTTCTAAGGCAGTATGGTTGGCAGAGGAGAGGTAGCTTTTTCCAGGCTGCTCTGGCACCTCCCTGCCTGAGAAGCAAAGAAACTCAGGGAACGTTTTTAGTAAAATGAAACCCTCAGTGCAGCAGCAGACACAAAAATCTGTACATGGTTTCACCATCTGGGGTACACAGAGCCATTACACACACACACACACACACACACTCACACACTCTCTGTTACAAAATACAGCACAGTCGGCCGGGCATGGTGGTTCACGCCTGTAATCCCAGCACTATGGGAGTCTGAGGTGGGAGGATCATGAGGTCAAGAGTTCGAGACCAGCCTGGCCGACACAGTGAAACCTGTCTCTACTAAAAATGCAAAAAATTAGTGGAGATGGTGGCAGGCGCCTGTAATCCCAGCTACTCAGGAGGCTGAGGCAGAAGAATTGCTTGAAACCAGGAGGCGGAGGTTGCAGTGAGCAGAGATCATGCCATTGCACTCCAGCCTGGGCAACAAGAGTGAAACTCCGTCTCAAAAAAATAATAATAATACAATAAATAAAATAGAGCAGAGTTGGCTGGGCATGGTGGCTCATGCCTATAATCCCAGCACTTTGGGAGGCCTAGGCGGGCATATCATTTGAGGTCAGGAGTTCGAGACTAGCCTGGCCAACATGGTGAAACTCTGTCTCTACTAAAAATACAAAAATTAGCTGGGCGTGCTGGCGCATGCCTGTAATCCCAGCCCCTCAGGAGGCTGAGGCAGGAGAATCGTTTGAACCCAGGAGGCAGAAAATACAGTGAGCCAAGATCATGCCACTATACTCCTGTCTGGGTGACATGGAGAGACTCCATTTCCAAAAATAAATAAAATAAAAATAAAATAGAGCAGAGTTTAGTGAATAAATCCAAGGATTAAACTTAGACAAACCCGCCCAGCTCCCACCACTTTCTTTTTTTTAATTTTTCTTTCTTCTCTCTTTTGAGGGTCTCACTCTGTTGCCCAGTTTGGAGTGCAGTGGAGCAATCACGGCTCACAGCAGCCTCCAGCACCTTGGCTCAAGTGATCCTCCCGCCTCAGCCTCCCAAGTAGCTGGGACTATAGATGTGTGCCACCACACAGGGTCTTGCTATGTTGCTGAAGCTGGTCTTGAACAGCTGGGTTCAAGCAATCCTCCTGCCTTGGCCTCCCAAAGTGCTGAGATTACAGGCATGAGCCACCACACTCAGCCCTTTAAAAACATTTTTTTTTCCTTATACCATAGAGACTGGGTCTCACTACGTTGCTCAGGCTGGTCCTTTTTTTTTTTTTTTGAGATGGAGTCTCGCTGTGTCTCCCAGGCTGCAGTGCAGTGGCAGAATCTCAGCTGACTGCAACCTCTGCCTCCCGGGTTCAAGTGATTCTCCTGCCTCAGCCTCCTGAGGATTACAGGCGCGCACCACCATGCCTGGCTAATTTTTGTATTTTTAGTAGAGATGGGGTTTCACCATGCTAGCCAGGCTGCTCGAACTCCTGACCTCAGGTGATTTGCCTACTTCAGCCTCCCAAACTTCTAGGATTACAGACATGAGCCACCACTCTTGGCCTCCAGCCTGGTCTTGAACTCCTTGGCTCAAGCGATCCTCCCACCTCGGGATCCAAAAGTGCTGGGATTACTGGTATGAGCCACCACACCTGGCCTCTTATCACTTTCTAACCCTGTGGGCAAGCCACTCAACCTCTTTGAGCCCAGCTTCCTTATCTGTGAGATTAAAATAGAATTTACCAAATCAGGTTGTTGGGAGGGTTTAATGAGCTAATGCACATAAAGGGTTTAGTGCAGTGCTTAGTACAGTGTAGGCATCCAAACTCCTTATTGTTAAACAATCTACTGCCAGAATGTGAGGGTCCAGGTCTGGGAGGGAGGACTTCTTGGAGAAGGTGAAATCTTCAGGCCCCTGATGAGATGTGTGGCTGTTACTGGTAGCAGAAATTCCCTCTGGGTGCCAGGACCGCCCATAGGGATATCTTAGTTTGGGTCCCTAGATGCAGAGCCTGAGACACGAATTCTTGTGTAAGCGATTTCCTAGGGGAGTGGGGAAAGCGGAATAGGGCAGGGAAAGAAGCCAAGTAAAGATGTGAGTTCACCTAAATTTTGCCTCAATCTGATTGAACGGGGAGCTCTGGAGTATAAAATGCAATCCAGGCCCGGTGCGATGGCTCACACCTGTAATCCCAGCACTTTGGGAGGCGGGCGGGTCACCTGAGTGCAGGAGTTCCAGATCAGTCTGGCCAATATGGAGAAACCCTGTCTCTACTAAAAATACAAAAAGTAACCGAGCATGGTGACACGTGCCTGTAATCCCAGCCACGCAGGAGGCTGAGGCAAAAGAATGGCTTGAAACCAGAAGGCGTAGGCTGCGGTGAGCCAAGACAGCGCCACTGCACTCCAACCTGGATGACAGAGCCAGACTCTGTATCCCCTCACCCCCAAATAAAAGCCAGTTCCTTGGCACTGGAGGAAGAAAACTAAAAAAGTAAAAAAAAAAAAAAAAGCCCGGCACAGTGGCTCATGCCTGTAATCCTAGTACTTTGGGAGGTAAAGGAGGGCAGATCACCTGAGGTCAGGAGTTCGAGACCAGCTGACCAACATGGAGAAACCCCATCTTTACTAAAAATACAAAAATTAGCCGGGTGTGGTAGTGGTCACCTGTAATCCCAGCTACTTTTGAGGCTAAGGCAGGAGAATTGCTTGAACCCAGGAGGCGGAGGTTGCAGTGAGTCAAGATTGTGCCACTATCTTCCACCCTGGGGGATAGAGCAAAACTCTGTCTCAAAAAAAAAAAAAAAGAAGAAGGCCAGGCGTGGTGGCTTATGCCTGTAATCCCAGCACTTTGGGAGGCTGAGGCAGGTGGATCACGAAGTCACGAGATCGAGACCATTTTGGCCAACATGGTGAAACCCCATCTCTACTAAAAATACAAAAAGTTACCTGGGCATGGTGGCCCGTGCCTATAATCCCAGCTACTTGGGAGGCTGAGGCAGGGGAATCGCTTGAACCCGGGAGGCAGAAGTTACAGTGAGCTGAGATCTCGCCACTGCCCTCCAGCTTGGTGACAGATCAAGATTCTGTCAAAAAAACAAAACAAAACAAAACAAAAGAAGATGGATGCGGTGGCTCACGCCTGTAATCCCAGCACTTTGGGAGGCGGAGGCAGGAGGATCACGAGGTCAGGAGATCGAGATCATCCTGGCTAACATGGTGAAACCTGGTCTCTACTAAAAATACAAAAATTCAGCCGGGTGTGGTGGCAAGCACCTGTAGTCCCAGCTACTCAGGAGAGCAAGACAAGAGAATCACTTGAACCCGGGAGGCGGAGGTTGCAGTGAGCCAAGATCACACCACTGCACTCCAGCTTCGGCAACAGAGCAAGACTCGGTCTCAAAAAGAAAACAAAAAACACCAGTTCCCTGCTTTAAAATAGTTTATAGTTTATTATCTAATGAAGTGATATAAACAAAAGACACCATGAACCACAGCTTCCTTAATTCCATTCATTTGATTTCATTTCAATTTGATTGGTTTTTGCATGTGTATTTTTTTTCTACATTTTTTTTTTTTTTTTTTTTTTTTTTTACAGACCGGATCCGGCCCTGTAGCCCAGGCTGGAGTGCAGTGGCACAATCATAGCCCAGTCTAACCTCAAATTCCTGGGCTCCAGGGATTCTGCTGCCTCAGCCTCTCAACTCGATAGGACTATAAGCTCTTGCCACCCTGCCCAACTAAATTTTATTTATTTTATTTTATTTATTTATTTAAAAAAATTTTTTTTGACAGAGTCTTACTCTGTCACCCAGACTGCAGTCCAGTGGCACGATCTCAGCTCACTGCAACCTCTGCCACCTGAGTTCAAGCGATTCTCCTGCCTCAGCCTCCTGAGTACCTGGGAGTACCTGCACCTGGCTAATTTTTGTTTTTGTTTTTGTTTTTTTGAGATGGAGTCTCGCTCTGTTACCCAGGCTGGAGTGCAGTGGCGCCATCTTGGCTCACTGCAAGCTCCACCTCCCGGGTTCACACAATTCTCCTACCTTAACCTCCCAAGTAGCTGGGACTACAGGTGCCCACCACCACACCCAGCTAATTTTTTGTATTTTGTTTAGTGATCCACCGCGCCCAGCCTAATTTTTATATATATATATATATATTTTTTTTTTTTTTTTTTTTTTTTTGAGACGGAGTCTCGCTCTGTCGCCCAGGCGGGAGTGCAGTGGCGGGATCTCAGCTCACTGCAAGCTCCGCCTCCCGGGCTTACGCCATTCTCCTGCCTCAGCCTCCCGGGTAGCTGGGACTACAGGCGCCCGCCACCTCGCCCGGCTAGTTTTTTGTATTTTTTAGTAGAGACGGGGTTTCACCGTGCTAGCCAGGATGGTCTCGATCTCCTGACCTCGTGATCCGCCCGTCTCGGCCTCCCAAAGTGCTGGGATTACAGGCTTGAGCCACCGCGCCCGGCCAATTTTTATATTTTTAGTAGAGATGGGGTTTCACCATCTTGGCCAGGCTGGTCTTGAACTCCTGACTTGACGATTCACCTGTCTCAGCCTCCCAAAGTGCTGAGATTCCAGGGTGTGAGCCACCACGCCCGATATTTATTTTATTTTTTGTAGGGAAGGGATCTTGCGATGTCGTCCAGACTGGTCTTGAACTCCTGGGCTCAAACAATCCCTTCACCTTGGCCTCCCAAAACACTGGGATTATAGGTGTGAGTCAGCATGCCTGGCCAACATCTAGATCATTTATTTTTCTTTTCTGAGACAGGTTCTTGCTCTGTCACCCAGTCTGGAGTGTGGTGGCTCGATCATCACTCACTGCAGCCTCTGCCTCCAGGTCCAAGCTGTCCTCCCACCTCAGCGTCCCGAGTAGCTGGGACTACAGGCACAGGCCACCATGATCAGCTAATTGTGTGTGTGTGTGTGTGTGTGTGTGTGTGTGTGTGTGTGTGTTCGCGCGCGTGCGTGATGGAATCTCACTCTGTCGCCCAGGCTGAAGTGCAGTGGCACGGTCTCGGCTCATTGCAACCTCTGCCTCCCGGGTTCAAGTGATTCTCCTGCCCCAGCTTCCCGAGTAGCTGGGATTAAAGCGCGCGCCACCATGCCCAGCTAATTTTTGTATTTTTAGTAGAGACGGGGTTTCACCATGTTGGGCAGGCTGCTCTTGAACTCTTGACATCGTGATCAAACCACCTCGGCCTCCCAAAGTGCTGGAATTACAGGCATGAGCCACCGCACCAGGCCAAATTTTAAATGTTTTGTAAAAACAAAGTTTCCCTATATTGCCTAGGCAGCTCTCCAGCTCCTGGGCTCAAGTGAGCCTCCTACCTCAGCCTCTCAAAGTGCTGGGATTACAGGAGTGAGCCACTGTGCTCTTGCTCTTACCATGCTGCAACAAATAACCTTCTCTATATGTAACTTTGAACATATACAAATAGGATACTTTGTTAGAAAGTAAATTGCTAGGGCCGGGCACAGTGGCTCACGCCTGTAATCCCAGTACTTTGGGAGCCCCAGGTGGGTGAATCACGAGATCAGGAGTTCAAGACCAGCCTGACCAAGATGGTGAAACCCCATCTGTACTAAAAATACAAAAAATTAGTTGGGCGTGGTGGCACATGCCTGTAATCTCAGCTACTCAGGAGGCTGAGGCTCAGAATTGCTTACACCTGGGAGGCGGAGTGTGCAGTGAGCTGAGATTGTGCCACTGCACTCCAGCCTGGGCAACAGAGCTAGACTCTGTCTCAAAAAAAAAAAAAAAGAAAGAAAGAAAGAAAAGAAAAAAGAAAAGAAATTGCTAGGTCAAATGGTTTGTGCATTTGTAATTTTGAAGATATTACTATCATACAGGTGGCACAGATTTCCAGTTACACTAGCAGTGGATAAGAATGCCCCACAGTAGGCCGGTCACGGTGGCTCACGCCTGTAATTCCAGCACTTTGGGAGGCCAAGGCGGGCGGATCATGAGGTCAGGAGATTGAGACCATCCTGACTAACACAGTGAAACCCCGCCTCTACTAAAAATACAAAAAATTAGCCGGGTGTGGTGGTGGGCCCCTATAGTCCTAGCTACTGGGGAGGCTGAGGCAGGAGAATGGCGTGAACCCGGAGGCGGAGCTTGCAGTGAACACAGATCGTGCCACTGCACACTCCAGCCTGGGCAACAGGGCGAGACTCCGTCTCAAAAAAAAAAAAAAAAAAAAAAAAGAATGCCCCACAGTCTTGCCAAGATAGTTATCAAGCTTTTTGATCGTTGCCAATCTGGTATGTGAAAAACGATATCTCAGTGTGGTGATTTTCATCTGCATTTCTTTCCTTAAGAGTGATGGCTGGGCGCGGTGGCTCACGCCGGTAATCCCAGCACTTTGGGAGGCTGAGGCAGGCGGATCACGAGGTCAGGAGATCAAGACCATCCTGGCTAACACGGTGAAACCCCGTCTCTATTAAAAATACAAAAACTTAGCCGAGTGTGGTAGCAGGCGCCTGTAATCTCAGCTACTTGGGAGGCTGAGGCAGAATGCCATGAACCTGGAAGGCAGAGATTGCGATTGCAGTGAGCTGAGATCACGCCAATGAATTCCAGCCTGGGTGACAGGGCCAGACTCCGTCTCAAGAAAAAAAAAAAAAAAAAAAAAGAGTGATGCGGGGCCGGGCGCGCTGGCTCACACTTATAATCCCAGCACTCTGAGAGGCCAAGGTGGGCAGATCACGAGGTCAGGATATCGAGACCATCTTGGCTAACACGGTGAAACACTGTCTCTACTTAAAAAAATAATAATAATAATTAGCCAGGCTTGGTCATGGTGGCGGGCACCTGTAGTCCCAGCTACTCAGGAGGCTGAGGCAGGAGAATGGCATAAACCCAGGTGGCAGAGTTTGCAGTGAGCTGAGATAGGGCCACTGTACTCCAGCCCGGGTGACAGAGCGAGATTCCCTCTCAAAAAAAAAAAAAAAAAAAAAAAAAAAAAAAAAGAGTGATGCGGCTAGGCGCAGTGGCTCACACCTGTAATCCAAACACTTTGGGAGGCCAAGGCAGGTAGATCACGTGGTCAGGAGTTTGAGACCAACCTGGTCAACATGGTGAAACCCCGTCTCTACTAAAACTACAAAAATTAGCCAGGTGTGGTGGCAGGAGCCTGTGATCCCAGCTACTAGGGAGGCTGAGGCAGGAGAATTGCTTGAACCTGGGAGGTGGAGGTTGCAGTGAGCTGAGATCACACCACTGCACTCCAGCCTGGGCAACAGAGCAAGATTATGTCAAAAAAAAAAAAAAAAAAAAAAAAAAGGCGGAAGGAGAAAGAGAAGGATCGGAAAGGGAAGGCATAGGGGAAGGGGAAAAGTGATGCTTCCTTTGCATCCCACTGAGGTACACAGGGAAAAAAAAAAGAAGAATGATGCTCTGAGAAAACATCAAGTGTTAGGCCGGGCGCAGTGGCTCATGCCTGTAATCCCAGCACTTTGGGAGGCTGAGGCGGGGGAATCACCTGAAGTCAGGAGTTCAAGACCAGCCTGACCAATATGGAGAAATCCCATCTCTACTAAAAATACAAAAATTAGTGGGATGTGGTGGCGCATGCCTGTAATCCTAGCTACTCAGGAGGCTAAGGCAGGATAATTGCTTGAACCCAGGAGGCGGAGGTTGCGGTAAGCCGAGATTGTGCCATTGTACTCCAGCCTAGGCAACAAGAGTGAAACTCTGTCTCAAAAAAATAAATAAATAGGCTGGGCGCAGTGGCTCATGCCTGTAATCCCAGCACTTCGGGAGGCCGAGGCAGGCGGATCACGAGATCAGGAGATCGACACCATCCTGGCTAACATAGTGAAACCCCGTCTTTACTAAAAATACAAAAATTAGCTGGGTGTGGTGGCGGGCGCCTGTAGTCCCAGCTACTCGGAAGGCTGAGGCAGGAGAATGGCGTGAACCCAGGAGGTGGAGATTGCAGTGAACCGAGATCGTGCCACTGCACTCCAGCCTGGGTAACAGAGAGAGACTCCGGCTTAAACAAACAAATAAATAAATAAAAATAAATAAATAAATAACAAGTGTTAGTGAAGATGTGGAGAAATTGGAAGCCTGTCCACTGCTGATGGGAGTGGAGAATGGTGCAGCAGCTATGGGAAACAGTATGGCGCTTCTCATAAAATTAACACTAGAATTACTAGGTCTGGATGGGACAGGCAGGGCTTGCAAAAGGATCAACAAGTCTTTGTCTACAGATTTATTACATCCGTCTTTGGAAGAAGAAAAGAAAAATCATAAAAGAAACGGCTAGTTCAAAGTCCAGATTCTTATTTTATGGATGTAAAATGTTGAGATTGTCCCAAGATTACCAGAGTTTTCAGCCATGCTCAGACAGTGGTTCTTTGTGTGGGTTGTTTAACAGTATCAGCCTACAGAAGGAAAGGCCAGACTCACAGAGCGTGTTCACTGAGAGGAAAGCATCACGAATGGAGTGATCCACACCACTTCCGGAATCTGTGTTCTCTCACAGAAAGCCTTATCATAAGTCTAGCAATTCTAATTCATCTACCAAAATAATGTATTCATAATTATGTTTGATTTTGCAGAGTATACAACAGTGATCTATTTTGGTGTCCGTTTTCCAAAATAGTTTTGATTATGGGCAAAAAAAAAAAAAAATTACTATATGATCCAGCAATTTCACTTGCTGTGTCACCCAGGCTGGCGTGCAGTGGCCCAGTCATGGTTCACTGCAGCCTGGACCTCCCGGGCTCAATTGATCCTCTTGCTTCAGCCTCACAAATAGCTGGGACTACAGGCGTGTGCCACCATGCCTGGTTAGTTTTTGCCCAGTCAAAAAATCATTTTATTATGGAAACTTCAAATCTATCCAAAGGTGAAAAAAATGTTATAATTAATTAACCTAGAGTAACTACTCATCCTCTTTTTTTTTTTTTATTTGATATAGAGTCTCGTTTTGTTGCCCAGGCTGGAGTGCAGTGGTACGATCTCTGCTCACTGCAACCTCCGCCTCCTGGGTTCATGCGATTCTCCTGCCTCAGCCTCCCAAGTAGCTGGGATTACAGGCATTTGCCACCATGCCTGGCTAGTTTTGGTATTTTTAGTAGAGACAGGGTTTCACCATGTTGGCCACACTAGTCTCAAACTCCTGACCTCAAGTGATCTGCCCACCTCAGCCTCCCAAAGTGCTGGGATTATGGGTGTGAGCCACTGTGCCTGGCCTCATCTCTTCTATAATTATCAATTTAACCAACCTTGTTGTATCTATCCCTATACCTCAACCCTGGAATATTTTGAAGCAAAAATTGAGAAAAAGACCCTATCTCAAAAAAGAAAAAAAAAAAAAAAACGAAGAAAAACAGAAAATGAGACAAATAACACAATTGAAAGCAGGAGCTCAAAGAGATGTTTGTACACTCATGTTCATAGCAGTAGTATTTAAAATAGCCAAGAACTGCAAACAACCCATCATTGACAGATGAATGAATAAAGAAAACGTGGTATGTACATATAATAGACTATTATTCAGCTTTACAAAGGAAGGAAATTCTGACATATGCTACAACATGGATGAACCTTGTGGACATTATGCTAAGTAGAATATGCTGGTCACAAGAGGACCAGTACTATGTGATTGCACATTTCCTATTAGCTACTTGGTCATTTTCTTTTACTTTTTTTTTTTTTTTTTTTTTTTTTTGAGAGACAAGGTCTTGCTCTGTCACACAGGCTGGAGTGCAGTGGCACAATCTCGGCTCACTGCAGCCTGGGCTGGGATCTCCCACGCTCAAGGGATCCTCACATCTCACCCTGCCAAGTTGTCTATTTGGTCATTTTCTTACAGATTTGCAGAATTATTTTGTATTAGGGCTGGGCGCGTTGGCTCAAGCCTGTAATCCCAGCACTTTGGGAGGCCAAGGTGGGTGGATCGCTTCAGGCCAGGAGTTCGAGACCAGCCTTGCCAACATGGTGAAAACCCATCTCTCCTAAAAATACTAAAATTAGCCCAGCATGTTGGTACGTGTCTATAGATCCAGCTACTCGGGAGGCTGAGGCAGGCTGTCACACAAGCTGGGGTGCAGTGGCGCGACCTTGGCTTATGGCAACCTGTGCCCCCAGGGTTCAAGTTATTCTCCTGCCTCAGCTTCCCAAGTAGCTGGGATTACAGACACCTGCCACCACGTCTGGCTAATGATCCTTAAGTGATCCGCCCACCTCAGCCTTCCAAAGTGCTGGGATTACAGGCATGAGCCTCCTTGCCCAGCCAAAAAAGACATTAAAAAAAAAAAAAAAAAAAAAAAAGGCCGGGAGCGGTGGCTCACATCTGTAATCCCAGCACTTTGGGAGGTCGAGGCTGGTGGATCATAAGGTCAAGAGATAGAGACCATCCTGGTCAAAGTGGTGAAACCCTGTCTCTACTAAAAATACAAAAATTAGCTGGGTGTGGTGGCATGTGCCTGTAGTCTCAGCTACTGGGGAGGCTATGGTAGGAGAATCACTTGAACCCAGGAGGCAGAAGTTGCAGTGAGCTGAGATTGTGCCACTGTGCTCCAGCCTAGCGACAGAGCAAGACTCCGTCTCAAAAAAAAAAAAAAAAAAAGGCTGGGCGCGGTGGCTCATGCCTGTAATCCCAGTACTTTGGGAGGCCCAGGTTGGGGGATCACCTGAGGTCACGAGTTTGAGACCAGGCTGGCCAACATGGTGAAACCCTGTCTCTACTAAAAATACAAAAAATTAGCCAGGCATGGTGGTGGGCGCCTGTAATCCCAACCAAATGGGAGGCTGAGGCAGGAGAATTGCTTGAACCTGGGAGGCGGAGGTTGTGGTGAGCTGAGATTGTGCCACTGCACTCCAACCTGGGCAACAGAGTGAGACTTTGTCTTTAAAAAAAAAAAGAGTGGGGGTGAGGGTGATGTTGACATGGGGCTGAGGCATCTGGGGAGAACTTTCTAGAGGAAAGAAAACTCAAAGCGGACTTTGGACAGTCAGGCAGAATTTAGATGAATGGATAGGACCAGAAAGCACAGGGTAAATGGGTGGCCCAATTGGACAGGTAATTGGGAGGTAGTGCAGGTGATATGCTGGTGGGTCCTGTTGGAACTGAGGTCCCACCCAGGCAAAGACCTTTTAATTCTTCCTGAATAATCTGCTAACAGATATTTGAGAGATGGATGTAAACTCAGAAAGGCTCATTTAACTTCTGCCTGTGAGGGAATGTTGCCACTGAATGTGACTTGGGCACAGAGGCAAAGTCCTTGTAAGCAGGGCATGGCGGGTGATTGAATGGGCAGACTCCAGACTGCATATGGATTACTGAGTCCCCTATGGTCTGTGATGGGAACAAATGAAAAGGAAAACCGAGGCCAGGTGCGGTGGCTCACACCTATAACCACAGCATTTTGGGAGGTCGAGGTGGGTGGATCAGTCGAGCCCAGGAGTTCCAGACCAGCCTGGGCAACATGGTGAGACCCTGTCTCTACAAAAAAACACAAAAACTAGCCAGGTGTGGTGGTGGCACATGCCTGTATTCCCAGCTACTCAGCAGGTGGCTGAGGTGGGAGGATTGCTTGAGTCTGGGAGGTCAAGGCTTGTGAGCCATGATTGTGTCACTGCTTTCCAGCATATATGACAAAGCAAGACCCTGCATCAAAAAAATAAAAATAAAAAAAAAGGAAGGCCAGACACGGTGGCTCATGCCTGTAATCCTAGCACTTTGGGAGGCTGAGGGAGGTGGATCACCTGAGGTCAGGAGTTTGAGACCAGCCTCGCCAACATGGTGAAAACTCATCTCTACTAAAAATACAAAAATTAGTCCAGCATGTTGGTACACATCTATAGACGCGTCTATAGACGTCCAGCCCTGGCCAATGCGGTAAAACCCTGTTTCTACTAAAAATACAAAAAAAAAAAAAAGAAAATTAGCTGGGCATGGTGGCAGATGGTGGCACTTTGGGAGGCTGAGGTGGGTGGATCACCTGAGGTCAGGAGTTCAAGACCAGCCTGGCCAATACAGTGAAAACTTGTCTCTACTAAAAATACAAAAATTAGCAAGTCATGGTGGTGCGTGCCTGTAGTCCCAGCTACTCGGGAGGCTGAGGCAGGAGAATCACTTGAACCTGGAAGGCAGAGGTTGCAGTGAGCCAAGATCTGCCACTGCACTCCAGCATGGGTGACAAAAGCAAAACTCTGTCTCAAAAAAAAAAGGAAACAGAAAAGTACCTCTGAGTCCATGTTAGTCAGAGTCCATTGCCTCTGGCAGCTGTTTGGCAACTTGTCCAAGGACCTAGGGTTAACTCACCCTTTTGACTCTTTAATTTTTTTTTTTTTTTTTTTTTAAAGACAGAGTCTCGCTCTGTTGCCCAGGCTACAGTGCAGTGGCATGATCTCAGCTCACTGCAACCTCCACCACTCGATTCCAGTGATTCTCCTGCCTCAGCCTCTCCAGTAGCTGGGATTACAGGCATGTGTCACCACACTTGGGTAATTTTTGTATTTTTAGTAAAGGTAGGGTTTCGCGCCAGGTGCGGTGGCTCACGCCTATAATCCCAGCACTTTGGGAGGCTGAGGTGGGCGGATCACAAGGTCAGGAGGTCAAGACCATCCTGGTTAACATGGTAAAACCCTGTCTCTACTAAAAATACAAAAAAAAAAATTAGCTGGGTGTGGCGGTGTGTGCCTGTAGTCCCAGCTGCTGGGGAGGCTGAGGCGGAAGAATGGCGTGAACCCGGGAGGCGGAGCCTGCAGTGAGCTGAGATCATGCCACTGCACTTCAGCCTGGGTGACAGAGCAAGACTCTGTCCCCAAAAAAAAAGACAGGGTTTCGCCATGTTGGCCAGGATGGCCCCGAACTGCTGACCTCAGGTGATCTGCCCACTTGAGCCTCCCAAAGTGCTGGGGTTACAGGCATGAGCCACCATGCCCAGCCCCTCTTGACCCTTTTGTCTTTTTTTTTTTTGAGATAGAGTCTTGTTCTGTCACCCAGGCTGGAGTGCAGTGGCACAATCTCAGCTCACTGCAACCTCTGCCTCCTGGGTTCAAGCGATTCTCCCTCAGCCTCCCAAGTAGCTGGGGCTACAGGCACCCGCCACCACGCACGGCTAATTTTTGTGGTTTTATTCAGTAGAGACGCAGTTTCACTATGTTGGCCTGGCTGGTCTCAAACTCCTGACCTCGTGATCCACCCACCTCGGCCTCCCAAAGTGCTGGGAATACAGGCGTGAGCCACCACGCCCAGCCTGTTTTGACTGTTATTTATTTATTTATTTATTTATTTTTCCTGAAAGGGTCTTAGTCTGTCACCCAGGCTGCAGTGCAGTGACACAATCTTGGCTCACTGCAATCTCTGCCTCCTGGGTTCAAGCAATTCTCTGCCTCAGCCTCCTGAGTAGCTGAGATTATAGGCGCCTGCCACCATGCCTGGCGAGTTTTTTTTGTTTGTTTTTTTGTTTTTTTTTTTGAGAGGGAGTCTCGCTCTGTTGCCCAGGCTGGAGTGCAGTGGCACAACCTCAGCTCACTGCAAGCTCCACCTCCCGGGTTCATGCCATTCTCCTGCTTCAGTCTCCTAAGTGACTGGGACTACAGGCTCCTGCCACCGCGTTCTGCTAATTTTTTTGTATTTTTTTAGTAGAGACAGGGTTTCACCATGTTAGCCAGATGGTCTCGATCTCCTGACCTCGTGATTCGCCTGCCTCGGCCTCCCAAAATGCTGGGATTACAGGTGTGAGCCACTGCGCCCGGCCCAATTTTTGTATTTTTTTAGTAGAGACGGGGTTTCACTATGTTGGCCAGGCTTGTCTCAAACTCCTAACCTTATGATCTGCCCACCTCGGCCTTCCAAAGTGCTGGGATTACAGGCGTGAGCCACTGTGCCCAGCCCCTTTTGACTCAGTGAGATAATGAGCGGGGAGCTAGAGCATGGGCCCCTGTGACTCAGAGTAGATACCTACTTTGTCAAAGATAAACAAAGTTAAGGAAAAAAAAAAGATAAAGCTAGATGTTAGTTGAAGTGGTAAGGACAGAACAGGCACACAGTGGCCTGTAATCCCAGTACTTTGGGAGGCTGAGGTGGGAGGATCGATTGAGCCCAGGAATTCAAGACCAGCCTGGGAAAGATGGTAAGACCCGTCTCTATTTTAAAAACAAAAGAACATTAGCTGGGCATGGTGGTGCATGCCTGTACTTCCAGCTCAGGAGGCTGAGGTGGAAGGATCCCTCGAGCCCAAGAGTTCGAGGATGCAGTGAGCCATGATCACACCACTGCACTCCAGCCTGGGTGAGACAGCAAGACCTTGTCTCTAAAATGAAAAGAAAAGGTGGTAAGAACAGATTTTAATTTGTAATACACTATTGCAATAGGGAAGAGGGTCCAGTGTGAACTTGGCCCAACTTTGATTTGTACAGAAGTGACTGGGAATTTAAATTTATTTTTTAGAGATGGGGTCTTGCTATGTTACCCAGGCTGGTCTCAACTCAAGTGATCCTGCCACTTCGGCCCCCAGAGTAGCTGGGATTACAGGCACAAGTCAGTGAGTCTGGCAAGATAACTTGTGTTTTTTGTTTGTTTTGTGACAGAGTCTTGCTCTGTTGCCCAGGCTGGAGTGCAGTGGTGCAATCTCAGCTTGTTGTAACCTCTGCCTCCCAGGTTGAAGTGATTCTCCTGCGTCAGCCTCCCAAGCACCTGGAACTACAGGCACCCACCACCATGCCTGGTTAATTTATATATTTTTAGTAGAGATGGGCTTATCGCCATGTTGGCCAGGCTGGTCTCGAACTCCTGACCTCAAGTGCTCCTCCTACCTCAGCCTTCCAAAATGCTGGGATTACAGATGTGAGCCACTGCTCTCAGCCTAAACACCTTAAAACTTGTGTTTCAGAGTGGATGAAGGAGTAGGGAAGGTGGCAAGCAGGGGTTCGGTAGAGTCAAGGACATGAAAAGTTGCAAAGGATCGGGCAATGTACAGCTCTGTCCACTAGCTGGCAATTATTGAAGTTAGGATTCTATCCTCCCACATCATCCTTCAGGATGATGACATTCAAGGAATGGCTTTCAGGTCCTTGAGAAAGACACTCTTGAGTTGTAGAAGATACTTATACATCTCAAAGGATCAGAGAAGGAATTCACAACTGTGAGCCCTTTTTAGTAAATGCTCTGAGAACGTGTAGCCGGAGCCTATGGTTGGGTGTTGCCTGGAACAGTCAATTCTTTCGGCAGTGGCGGGCTTTCTCAGGCAGGTACTTTTAGGTGAGATTGGGTCATGCTAAGATGTGACCTTGAACTGTTAGAAACTATATTAGTGTTTAAGTCTTTTTTTTTGAGACGGAGTCTCACTCTGTTGCCCAGGCTGGAGTGCAGTGGTGCAGTCTCTGCTCACTGCAACCTACACCTCCTGGGTTCAAGCAATTCTCTGCCTCAGCCTCCCCAGTAGCTGGGATTATGGGCACCCACCACCACGCCCCACTATTTTTTGTATTTTCAGTAGAGACAGAGTTTCACCATCTTGGCCAGGCTGGAAGAGTTCAGGCCACCCCTGAATTCCTGACCTCGTGATCCACCCACCTTGGCCTCCCAAAATGCTGGGATTACAGGTGTGAGCCACTGCACCCAGCTTTCTTTTCTTTTTTATAAATAGAGACAGGGTTTTTCCATGTTGCCTAGGCTGGTCTCAAACTCCTAAGCTCAGACAACCTATGTGCCTAGGCCTCCTAAAGTGCTGGGATTACAGGCATGAACCACTGTGACCAGCCTTTGCAGAAGCCTTTTAATGTGGAGGGAGAAGGGTGGGTAAAATCACTTGAGTTGAGAGTCTGTAGGTGTTTTTTTGTTTGGTTGGGTTTTTTTTTTTTTTTTTTTTTTTTTGAGACGGAGTCTCACTCTGCCAGTCAGGCTGGTGTGCAGTGGCACGATGTCGACTCACTGCAACCTCCGCGCCCCTCCGGGTTCAAGCTGTTCTCCTGCTTCAGCCTCCTGAGTAGCTGGGATTACAGGCGCCTGCCACCACGCCCGGCTAATTTTTGTACTTTTAGTAGAAACGGGGTTTCACCATCTTGGCCATACTGGTCTTGAACTCCTGACCTCATGATCCATCTGCCTCAGCCTCCCAAAGTGCTGGGATTACAGGTGTAAGCCACCATGCCTGGCCCTTTTTTGTTTAAGACAGAGTCTCACTCTGTTGCTCAGGCTGGAGTGCAGTGACAGGATCTCAGCTCACTGTAACCTCCACCTCCCAGGTTCAAGCAATTCTCATGCCTCAGCCTCCCAAGTAACTGGGATTACAGGCACGCGCTACCACGCCCAGCAAAGTTTTGCATTTTTGGTAGAGACAGGGTTTCATCATGTTGGTCAGGCTGGTCTTGAACTCCTGGCCTCACGTGATCCACCTGCCTCAGCCTCCCAAAGTGCTGGGATTACAAGTGTGAGCCTCAGTGCCCAGCCTATTTTTTTTAGTATATGCTAAACAAGGGGTGGATTATTCATGAGTTTGCTGGGAAAGGGGTGGGCAATTCCCCAAAGTAAGGGTTCCTCCACTTTTTAGACCATATAGGGTAACTGTCGGGTGTTGCCATGGCATTTGTGAACTGTCATGGCACTGGTGGGAGGGTCTCTTAGCATGTTAATGCATTCTAATTAGCATATAATGAGCACTGACGATGACCAGAGGTCACTTTCGTCACCATCTTGGTTTTGGTGGGATTTGGCCAGCTTCTTTACTGCCACCTGTTTTATCAGCAAGGTCTTTGTGACCTGTGTCTTGTGCAGACCTCCTATCTCATCCTGCGACTTAGAATGCCTTAACCTTTAGGGAACACAGCCCAGGAGGTCTCGGCCTTATTGTACCTAGTCCCTATTCAAGATGGAGTCGCTCTGGTTCAAATGCCTCTGATACTGGGATTATAAGCTTGAGCCACTGAGCCCAGCCAAGAGTCTGTAGTTTTTATGGGCCAAGATTGAGGCCTAGTTGAGAAGGGGGCTTGGCGAAGCTTGTCTAGAGTTTGGTTAAGGAGTTTGGTCAGCTGACAGGTGGAAGAGTCTAGGTTCCTCCTGCTTGAGGGTGATGCTTACTAAGCTTTCTTTTCAGCAGTTTGTAGCTGCAAGAACAGCAGAATAATAGGTAGTAAGAAGGGCCCACCTGGGTCAAAATGAGAACCATTCTTGGTTGGGTGTGGTGCTGGCACTTTGGGTGGCCGAGGTGGGCATATCACTTGAGGTCAGGAATTCCAGACCAGCCTGGCCAACATAGTGAAACCCTGTCTCTATTAAAAATACAAAAATTAGCCAGGTGTGGTGGTGCATGCCTGTAATCCCCGCTGCTCTGGAGGCTGACGCACAAGAATCACCTGAACCCCAGAGGCAGAGACTGCAGTGAGCCGAGATCATCCCACTGCATTCCAGCCTGGGCGATGTAGCGGGACTCCGTCTCAAAACAAACAAAAAGAATGAGAACCTTTCTCAGTACCTGACAAGCCAGGAATCTACTGCCCCACCTCTCACTTCCCCAGCCTGTCTTAGGCCATAGCCCACCCAGAGGTAGCAGACACTACTAAACTGACCTTGTCCTAGGGGTTTGATATCACAAATCCTGGCTTGTATCCATGGCTTGGAAGGTAGCACCAGGCATGCCCCTGCTGCCCACCTTGCACAAGAAAAACCTTCCCAGCTTTAGGGGGAATTTCTTTTTTTTTTTTTTTTTTTTTTTTTTTTTTTTTTTTTTTGAGACGGAGTCTTGCTCTGTCACCCAGGCTGGAGTGCAGTGGCGCAATCTCGGCTCACTGCAAGCTCCACCTCCCGGGTTCACGCCATTCTCCTGCCTCAGCCTCCCGAGTAGCTGGGACTACAGGCGCCCGCCGCCACGCCCGGCTAGTTTTTTTTTGTATTTTGTAGTAGAGACGGGGTTTCACCGGGTTAGCCAGAATGGTCTCGATCTCCTGACCTCGTGATCCACCCGTCTCGGCCTCCCAAAGTGCTGGGATTACAGGCTTGAGCCACCGCGCCCGGCCCTAGGGGGAATTTCAAGGGGTGCCGGAACACCTGCAGGCAGATGGCTCAAGTGGTATCTTCCTTTAGGGAGTGTACTGATTTACTGCTATTAAAGACAGCATTCCTGGCAGAGCACAGTGGCTCACATGCGTAATCCCAGCACTCTGGGAGGTGGAGGCAGGAGGTTCGCTTGAGCCCAGCTTGGGCAACATGGGAAGTTTGAGACCAGCCTGGGCAACATGGGAAAACCCTATCTCTACAAAAAACACAAAATTTAACCGGGTATGGTGGTACATGCCTGTACTCCCAGCTACTCAGGAGGCTGAGGTGGGAGGATCTGTTGAGTCTGGGAGGTTGAGGCTGCAGTGAGCCGTGATCACGTCACTGCACTCCAGCCTGGGCGCAAAAACAAAGAGCATTCCTGTGCTAAATTGGACTAGCCTGGGACCCTGCCTTCCCGGGTTTGGCTCTTCAGGGCCATTATTAATTATCCCACAGAAGGGCCATCCTTGAAAGAGGATACCGGTGTGCTAGCAGCAAACACCAACAGCAGAGGTTATCAGGTTATCAAAGCAGTAACCGGCAGCATGAGTAACACCTGGAAACGGGGTAGCAATGCCAATCCTGGGGCCTGCCCTAGAGCTAAAAGAACCAGAAGCTGAGAGTGGAGACAGCAATCTGCGTTTAAACAAGCTCACCAAGAGGATCCCATACACACCAAAAATTCAGAACCACTTTAGCCTCACCTCAGCCTGTTGGAGGGGCGAAACTGCGGCCCACCTGGAGTTTCATAAAGGTTTTGAACTAGGTGCGGAAGTTAGGGAAAGGATGAGCTAAGAAAAGACATGCCAAATATTTAAAATGCATTCACTTTGCCCTCAACAGTAGGAAGCTACAGGCATCTAAGACAGAGCCTGCAATGGGAGATGCCCCCGTGGATGAGGAAACAACAGACACTCTGCCCCCTTTTCCTCTCTTCCCGGGTGGGGAACACAAAGTCCAGCGAGGCCAAACCCCCGCCTGCACCGCTGATGGGGTCTCTCTCCCCTTGGGCCAGGGCGCAGCATCCCCACCGCAGCTTGGGCTTTCAGAGCCTGGGCGTGAAGCCAAGCTGGCCTCAGGTCGCGGCTCTTTGAAAGCGCGAGTGGGAACAGTGCCCTCCGGCCCGGCTCGTCCGCAGCTGGCCACAGCAGCATCTGACAGGCGTCCTCGGCTAGTGTGCACCTCCCTGGAAACCCAGGTATCCCACCCGGCTCGGGGCCGTCTGCTCCAGGCGCCCGAGCCTGGCCTTCTGAGAATGAAGACTTCCCATCCCCCTCCTTCTCCCCTCCTGCGGGGCGGACCCCCGAGCCCTAGCGAAACTACAAAGCCCACAATCCCTGGGGTGCGCGCGCTGTCTTCTGGGAGATGTAGTCCTGGACGCGGGGCGCCCCCGGCGGCCCAGAGCCGCCTAGACTCCATATCCCAGCATGCCGGCGCGCGTGCGGGGGGCGGAGGGAGGGAGAAACGGGGAGGATGTGAATGGGGTGGGGGCAGTCGCCCCTGTCCCCCACCCTTCCCTTCAAGCCGGGCGGGGGGGGGGGGGGGGGCCGGGCTGAGGCGGCGGCGGCGGCGCTCGGGTAGGGCTGGGCCAGGCAAGGGCGGGACTAGCCCACGGCGGGCGGACAAGAGAGCCGCGAGCTAACGGGTCCGGACGCCGGCGGCGGCAGCGGCGACGGCTTTCTGCGCCGGCGGAGGCGGCGGCAGGAGCGGCGAGTATGGCCCGCGCAGCGCCGGGCGCTGACTGAGGTGCGCGGGCGGGATGAGGGCGGGCGGGATGCGGAGCGCCCCGGGCCCCCGGCTGCCCAGACCTCCCATGCGCGGGCAGCTGGCGCGGCCCAGACGGCCCAGACCGGCCCGGTCCAGCCCCGCAACTTCCCCCGGGCCGGGGCACTGGGCTCCCTCGTGTAGGCGGGGGTCCGCGCGCGTTGGCCTCATTCCGGATCCCCGCCTTCTGTTCTGCAAGTCCAGCCGCTCCCAGCCTCCCAGGGCTCCCGCTCCGCTCCTCTGCCGGTAGCCCCCAGCCCCAGCCCTCGGAAGAGCTCCCTGCCCTGGTCCCGACTTCATTCCACTCCCTAGTTCGTACCCCTAACCCCTGGCTCTCCCGGCCTCTGCTCCACCTGGGAGACCCCGGCCCCACTCTTGGCCGGAGCCTGTCTGCCCCATCAGCACCTCTCTCCTCTCTCCCCTGTGATCTTTCCCCTACCTGGCACTGCCCCCTAACCACCCTCAGTGGCCCAGTTCTCACGGCTCGACCTTCCTACTTTGGGGAAACTGAAGCACGTAAGCCAGAAACTTGGCCAGTGCTCCAGTCCCGTGGAGGCTGGCCTGAACCCCGTCTCTCCTCTCTCCTGTTCCTTCTCTGCCTGGGAATGGAAGTCATTTCTTCCCCCCAGTCATTACCCTGTGACTGGACCAAACTTCCACCCCCTGCTACAGCTCTGGGCTGAGCTCACTTGATCTCCCCTTAGCTTCCTGTCACTCCTGTTGGCCTTCCCTACTTCGCATAGCCCATTCCGGGCCCCCTCTGCCTGTAGAGGAGTCACCACCCATTGCTTGCTTGCTCAAGTTAGCCTTTCGAGTTATCTTTTGCCAACTGCATCCACCTCCCGTCTCCCATCTCCCATCTTGCCTCTTGCTTTACAGCTGCGTAAAGGAGCGGAGGACTGAGTCAAAAGTGGTGTTGGAGAAAGGGACTAAAGGGGCTAGAGTGCTGGGGGCAGGCAGGGACCTGGGGCCTCTTTTCAGTCAAAGCCTCCAAGGGGGTACACGCACTCTGGGGCCTCTGGCCAGTAACTCACACTCCTGCCTCGTCTTTGGGACGAATGTTTGGAAGCTCGTTGGCCACCCCTTCCTTGCCCGGTGGGCTCTGAAGCCTCTCTGAGGTGGAAGGTATCCCTGGTTTTTAGAGAGAGGGTGGCATAAGAGGAGTCTGGGAGACCACACCCCTCAGCTTCATCTTGCTTCTGCTGCTAACTTTGGAGGGGTTGCCCTTTCAGGGAGGGATGCCTGCTGGCTGCCCTGATCTCTCTGTGGAGGAAGGCACAGAGTATGTGGGCGGTGATCTCAAGTTTTGTCGTGGTGCTCAGTATTTAGAGGGAACGAGGGCTCAGAAAGGTGGCACAGATTTGCCTGTATTATTCAGTTTTTTGTTTTGTCCTCTTCAGATTTTTTTTTTTTTTGCGGGGGCGGGGGGGCGGAGGAGGATGGTCATCTATTGTACCCCAGTCCCCAGTTTCCAGTGGGATGGGTGGAGGAAGGGAGGGACGGGAGGCTCCAGGAGTTCTGTGGGGTCCTGAAGGAGCAATTTTGATCTGAACCAGATGGTTCGCTGCTTCAGCAACCCCCTTCCCAGCCCTCCCCCTTGGCTGTGAATTGGATGCTTTTAACCTTGTAACTTGAGAATGGAGGAAGGGAGGCCAGGGGGCCAACTGTCTGTGTGGGTGTTTATGTCTGCCTCTGCACCCTTGCCTGCAAGCCTGGCAGGGGCCTGTGGGAGTGACCACGCATGGGAGTGCATTGTTGTGATGTGCTGTGGCACGCTGATGGCTCCTGGGAACTTTTGGAGTGCAAATCCCAGATAAAGCCAAGCTTCTAAGAGCAACTGGCTATTGCCTCAGGGGAGCATTTCTACTCCAGCCAAGCCTCAGGGTAAGGACCACTCTTCTTGAGAAGGCACCTGAGATTAAGGAGTCTGCAATACCAGGATTGGGGATTTGGGGAGGCTTGATTTTTCCATGTCTATTCTTGGCAAAAGAAGACCTGAGGGGTAGGGTCTGGGGAGAGGGATGGGAAATGGATTCTTTTGCATTGTTCTGTACCACATCCTGCCTTATTTTGGCGGTATTTGTGTACTTCATTTTGGCTGTCATTAGACTGTGGATGCTCTTCAAATCTGTCCTCATTTTCTGAAATACCACCACCTGGCTTGGTCCTCAGCACATAGTGGGTGTTCAGTAAGTGAATTACAGCAGAAGGTCTCATGGTTACAGGTTTAGGGAAGGATTCTTCACCCTTGACTGAGAGTCAGAGTCCCCTGGAGAGCTCGTTAAGGCACAGATTGTGTGTGGGGGGGGGACTCCAGAGTTTTATGGTTTAATCTGGGTGGAGCCTATATTTTGCATCTCTCTCCAGCTCCCTAAGCTAACACTTTGAGAACCACTGGTTTGGGGCCATCACAATTGCTTGAGAGATTAATCCAAGCAGATGTAAAGTCTTTTTTTTTTTTTGAGATGGAGTCTCACTCTGTTGCCTAGACTGGAGTGCAGTGGCACGATCTCGGCTCACTGTAGCTTCCGCCTCCAGGGTTCAAGCGATTCTCTTGTCTCAGCCTGGCTGGCCACCCATTCCTGGGGTGACAGAAACTTAGGATTACAGGCATATGCCAGGACACCTGGCTACTTTTGTATTTTTAGTAGAGACAGGGTTTCACCATGTTTGCTAGGCTGGTTTTGAACTCTTGACCTCAGGTGATAGGTGATCCCCCCTGCCTTGGCCTCCCAAAGTGCTGGGATTACAGGCGTGAGCCACCGCTCCTGGCCAGAGGTAAAGTCTTTTTTTTTTTTTTTTTTTTTTTTTTGAGACAGAGTCTTGCTCTGTTGCCCAGGCTGGAATGCAGTGGCATGAACTCAGCTCACTGCAACCTCCGCCTCCCAGGTTCAAGCGATTCTCCTACCTCAGCCTCCCCAGTAGCTGGGATTACAGGTATCTGCCACCATGCCCGGCTAATTTTTGTATTTTTAGTAGAGATGGGGTTTCTCCATGTTGGCCAGGGTGGTCTTGAACTCCTGACCTCAGGTGCCCCGCCCGCCTCGGCCTCCCAAAGTGTTGGGATTAGAGGTGTGAGCTGCTACACCTAGCTCAATGTAGTCTTTTTTTTTTTTTTGAAACGGAGTTTCCCTCTTGTTGCCCAGGCTGGAGTGCAATGGCATGATCTCAGCTCACTGCAATCTCTGCCTCCCAGGTTCAAGCTATTCTCCTGTCTCAGCCTCTCGAGTAGCTGGGATTACAGGCATGCACCACCATGCCCGGCTAATTTTTGTATTTTTAAATTTTTTTTTTATTTTTTGAGATGGAATTTTGTTCTTGT
Source organism: Theropithecus gelada (assembly GCF_003255815.1). Lineage (NCBI taxonomy): Eukaryota > Metazoa > Chordata > Mammalia > Primates > Cercopithecidae > Theropithecus > Theropithecus gelada. Next base: position 31,688,294 of record NC_037688.1, read on the forward strand.
TGCCCAGGCTGGAATGCAATGGCACGATGACAGGTTACTGCAACCTCCACCTCCTGGGTTCAAGTGAGTCTCCTGCCTCAGCCTCCCAAGTAGCTGGGATTACAGGCATGTACCACCACGCCCATCTAATTTTTTTGTATTTTTAGTAGAGACGGAGTTTCTCCATGTTGGTCAGGCTGGTCCCAAACTCCTGACCTCAGGTGATCTGCCCGCCATGGCCTCCCAAACTGCTGGGATTACAGGCATGAGCCACTGTGCCCGGCCAGCTAGATGTAAAGTCTTAAGAGGGACTTTCTTCCACCTTACTTCCCCACCAGGCTATTCTGGCAGCTGTACTGGTTTGACTTTTCTTTCATTCTGATGTTGCCTAGGATTGGTAATGATTGGAAGGACACTGCCCCACGGTTTTTTGAAGGAAGGCCCCACAACCAAGCAGGAAATTTAGGAGCCGTGGCTTTGGAAAAGGGTAACTGTGTGGACATAGTGAAGCAAATTGCTATACCGGGCCCTCGTCTGGCCTGTGCCTGTTTCCCCAACCAAATGGGTTGGGGTGCCTGCCAAGTAAAGTCCTGCCATGGCTGCACACTAGACAGGGTGCCTGGGAGTCTTTGAAATTTAGAAAAGCAGGAGGCATCACTTACATTGTGCTTTCCAGAGCATTTTCCAGCTGTTGTTTTATAGGTCAGTGGAACATTTATAAGGCAGATACAGACTTAGGTAGGGTTACTGAGGAACAGAGAGATACACTGTGGGTCACACAGCGGCCCTGGGACTCCTGATTCCAACGCCAACGGAGTGGCTGCTGAACCAGTTGCTGCTAATAGCTTGAATCATGGCTGCTGTTCATTGAGTGTTTGCTGCCAGCCAGGCACGGTGCTAGGTGCTCTCTGGTGTTAGTGAATCCTCACAGCAACACTGCAAGGCTGGCGTTGTTGCCGCTGCTTTGTAGATGATGAACTGAGACTTACAGAACTTATCAGTCATGCCCAAACAGACAGCAGGAGGATCTGGGATTGAAACTCATGTCTTTCTGCCGCACAGCCCCTGCTCTTAGTTCCTGCTCCTTGTTGTGCTCAACAAACCTTAATTGTCCTTTGGGGTCGTCTGCCCCCAAAAATCTGAATTTTGTTTGTTTGTTTTTGAGACTGAGTCTCATTCTGTCGCTAGGCTGGAATGCAGTGGTGTGATCTCGGCTCACTGCAACTTCCGACTCCTGGGTTCAGGTGACTCTCGTGCCTCAGACTCCCAAGTAGCTGGGATTACAGGCACGCACCACCACACCCAGCTAATTTTTGTATTGTTACTAGAGACAGGGTTTTACCATGTTGGCCAGGCTGGTCTCGAACTCCCGACCTCGTGATCTGCCCACCTCAGCCTCCCAAACTGCTGGGATTACAGGTGTGAGCCACTATGCCTGGCCAAGTCTGAGTTTTTTTGAGCCGAGAACTTTGCTGAGTGTTGTGGAGGAGACAGTAATGTCCAAGTTGCTGTCCCCTGGGAGGGGGATAAGACAAGTCCACCAGTAGATCTACAGGGGAAGTGGCCAGTTAAAGAAGGTCTAAGTCATCCCCATAGGGGGCTCAGAAAAGGCATTTGAGATGGGCTTCTAAGGGTAGGTTTCCAGGCAGTGCCTGTGGGCTGGAGGGGTGTGCAGGCCAACAGGTACAAAGACAGGCTATCACAAGGCACATTTAGGGAGTTGTCCCTTTTGTCTAGAGCATAGGGGATTTATTTAGAAAGTAGTAAGGAATCCTGTTCGGTTGCAACCAGAAACTTGGCTGCCTTTGGCAGGAAAGCACTTCCTTGGAAAGCTGTGGGAACTATAAAATCAGAGTGATGACTCAGGACCCAGGTCCCCTCCAGGGTCTTGGAGTGGGTACAGCGGGGACCAAAGGCCAGTCTCTTCAGGGAACCACTGTTGCCAGGATGCATCTGCTCCAGCTGTGCTCAGTCATTTTGTCACCACTTGGGATTCATATCCGAGGGAGGAAATGTGTGGTTGGCCCAAACTGGGCCGTGTTCCCTTGTTCCCTTCCTTGGCCAGTGAAGGGCTGGTGGCATGTTGGGCAGTTCCCTCGCAACCCTGCATCCAAAAGCAAAAGTCTCCAGAAGGAGAGAAAATAGACACTGCAAAAAATCAGTCCAGACAGGTGCTGGATAAGGACTTGAACTGACAGGTGGTGACACAGGGGGCTTTAGTCTGACTAGTTTCTGAGCAGACTGAGGGCAAACTGACAGCACAGTATGGCTGGGTCATAAGGGGACAGGGAGAGGAGGGAGGGAGGAGATGGAGAAGTAGATAGAGTCCAGGTGAGATATCATGCAGGCTGGCACTTGGCCATAGAAGCGGAAAAGTGGGAACAGTCTAGAGAGCTTGCAAAAGTAGCTGTCTTCGGAGCAGACACTTGATGGCCTGGGGCTTGTAGTTTCAGTGCCTGATGATGAGAGCTGGTTCCTTTACTGAAATGGGGCAGTCAGGAGGAGGAAGAGTTGAGGAGAAGGTGATGTGGACTTGCTTTGGAGGAGCTGTGTGCTTATGCTGACCACACAACTGGAATCCTGGTGAGGTTGGGGGCCTTGCCCTGAGGCCGTGGGGCCCCTGAGCCCCAGAGGCTCTCTAGGTGCTGGACGCAGCTGGGGCTCTCTGCTAGCTGGGTGCTTTTGCATCTCTTCTGTTTCCACATGCAGCCAGGGATGGGCTTCTCCTTCCCCTTCTGTCCTTTCAGTTCCCATGTCCCAGCTTCCCTCCCACACACCTGAGCCCTTACCAACTAAAGGGCCTGGCCCTGCTTTCTGAAACCGAGTTTTCCTTCCTCTCTGCTCAGAGTGCTTGTTAATGGTAAGTCCTCATCAGCTATTAGGGTAGACATCTCCAAGTGACACGTCGCAAGGAGGGGGTCTGAACTTTACCTGCTATCTGGGGGAAATCAGGCTTTTTCTTCCAGTTATGCCATGCTCATCAGGGACCCCTGCCTATGTCCCTAACCAGCCATTTTAGAGTACTTCTTGTTGCTATTTATAAATTATTGTTGTAGTTATAACACATTGTCAAGCTTCCATGTTGCCGTTGTGGACCTTGTGGGGTTCCAGGGCACAGGCCGGGCTTTGGGCAATCCTAGCTTTCCAGCTGAGCCCTGGCGGTTTCCTGCTGCAGAAATGGGTGGGAGGGAGGCAACAGAGTTGTCTTGGGTGGAGGCAGGAGGAGCTATGCTGAAGGGTGCCTTATCCCTGCGGATTCTTAGAGCAGGTCATCTTCCTGGAGTGAAGAGGACTTCCTTCAATTCAAATATATGTGCTGTTTTACCTTCTATTAATGCAGCAGATATTACTGTGTACAATAAGGTGAATAAGGGCCAAGGTAAATCTAGAGGAAAAAAATGTAATCTTTTAAAATTTTGCCAGTCATGCTAAATGGGGCTCTGTCACCCAGGCTGGAATGCAGTGGTGCTGTCATAGCTCACTGCAGCCTTGAACTCTTGGGGCTCAAGTGGTCCTTCCACCTCGGCTTCCTGAGTAGCTGCAACTGCAGGTGTACACTATTTTGTGCCCAGCTAAGTTTTTAAATTTTTTTTTTTTTTTTAAGACAGAGTCTTGCTCTGTTGCCCAGGCTGGAGTACAATGGCACCATCTCGCCTCACTGCAAGCTCCACCTCCTGGGTTCACACCATTCTCCTGCCTCAGCCTCCCGAGTAGCTGGGACTACAGGTGCCCGCCACTACGCCCGGCTAATTTTCTTGTGTTTTTAGTAGAGATGGGGTTTCACTGTGTTATACAGGATGTCCTTGATCTCCTGACCTCGTGATCTGCCCGCCTCAGCCTCCCTAAGTGCTGGGATTACAGGCGTGAGCCACCGTGCCTGGCCAGTTTTTTTGTTTTTTTAAGAGATGGAAGTTTTGCTGTGTTTCCCAGGCTGGTCTTGAACTCTTGGCTTCAAGTGATCCTCCCACCTGGCTACATTTTATTTGCATGATGGTGATAATTAACACAACACACATAGTTCTGGTATCAGATTTTGAAAACAACTCAGCTTTTTCTTTCGGATGCTGTTAGTTTCCAGGTGAATGGGCCCGTCCTCCTGGGAGGTGGCATTGTGGGGCTCAGGGGCAGAGAGGGGACCCTGAGGTGTTGAGGCATGACCCAAGTACCTGCTCTGCTTTCTCTCTTGACTGAGCAGTCCTAGCCCTGTGGGCAGGCAGCAACCCCCAGCCTCAGCAGGTCAGCAGCCTTTAGAGGGAGAAAATTGGCAATAAATGTTAATAGCTAATTGGTCCACAGGGAACTACTTTGGTGTGGAAAAATCAACCAGTTATTTATTTGTGTGGCTAAAGGGAACTTAGAGGGACTAGGGCTGACAGTGAAGAGGGGAAGGTGAGGAGAGGCACAGGTCAGGGGATTGCCCTGCTCTGTCACCGCCTTCTCTCCACCCCCTGCTGCCTCCTTCACGCCCCCTCCTTCCTGTCTTCTTCATAGGCTTCCTTTGAGTTTGCAAGGGACATTAGTAGAATGTGGAATCTCCCCTGCCCTGTAAGTCAGGTTTCCCCAACCTTTGTTCCTACCCAAGTTCAGTTAAACACAAAGCACCAGCGATTTGATGCAGGCAGTGAATTGGAACCTGAATTTCAGGGGGAAGTGAAAGTTTCTGTGGGCCTGTGTGGAGTCTGTAGGCTACACAAGAAAAGGTGGCAGCAACCAAAGGGAATGAGGCTGTATGGGAAAGTAAAGGGGGAGGAGAGAACCCCGGCCTCCTCGGTTCCCATCTCTCTTGGGTGCTCTAGGGAGCAATGTGAGTCCCGGGTTCGGGTTGCCAGACCACAAGGGAGTTTCTGGGGCCTGGCCCTCTCTCTGTTCCTTCCTGTCCCAGAGGGCTTAGTATTTCCCTGGATTGAGGCCTGTTTAGTGTTTGGCTGTTTCCTGGGGCCTCCAGCATGGCTCAGAGATCCCAGGTCCGTGGGTAGGAGGAGATGGCAAGGAGAGGAATGGGCACCCCGTTCATGCTCCCCTTGTGAAGGGGACCAACACTGGCACTTGCTTACACTGGAAGAGGCTGTGGCATGGGAAGCAGGTCAATGGTTTGCGTCAAGGAGGTGCAGCCCAAGATCACAGTGGTGGCTGTTTGATGAAGGATTTTCCTCAGTGCCTGAAAAGCAATTTACTCTTGTCCTTAAAGCAGCAGTGGGCAGACTTTTAGAATGAGTGTGAGTTTTATTTTTTATTTTTTTTTTATTTTATTTTTTTTTTTTTTTGAGACGGAGTCTTGCTCTGCCGCCCAGGCTGGAGTACAGTGGCCGGATCTCAGCTCACTGCAAGCTCCGCCTCCCGGGTTCACGCCATTCTCCTGCCTCAGCCTCCCGAGTAGCTGGGACTGCAGGCGCCCGCCACCTCGCCCGGCTAGTTTTTTGTATTTTTAGTAGAGACGGGGTTTCACCGTGTTAGCCAGGATGGTCTCGATCTCCTGACCTCGTGATCCGCCCATCTCGGCCTCCCAAAGTGCTGGGATTACAGGCTTGAGCCACCGCGCCCGGCCTAGAGTGTGAGTTTTAATCTCAAGTGGCAGTGCCCAGCTGTCTGCATTCCTCAGTCCCTTCAGACCTGGCTCAGGTATTTTGGAGGGCATGGTCTTCCACCCATGCTGCCAGTCCTGGCAGTTCCTGCCCAACCTGCATCCCTGGCCATACCCTCCCACTCATGCTGTGCGGATAGAGTGAGGCCTGCTGGTCCTCTGTTGGCAGCGCAGAGGCCCAGGTGGAGGCCTGGGCTGGCCGAGGGCCCAAGAGCCTCAGGGCAGGTCTGTTTGGCTGTCCTCAAGGGAAAGCAGCTTGTTATTCTCAGGGGGCATGAGGGAGCAGCTGATTTTCACAGTCCAGGGCTTGGTCTGGTTGGAAGCATACAGGATTCTTGCTGCGTTAGCTACCCACAGGGTTTTGGTGCTGTGTGACCCAGGGCAAGTCATTGCCCCTCTCTAAGCCTGGGAGGCCGAGGCGGGCGAATCACCTGAGGTCAGGAGTTCAAGCCCAGCCTGGCCAATACGGCAAAATCCCATCTCTACTACCAAGACAACAAATTAGCCAGGGCCGGGCGCGGTGGCTCAAGCCTGTAATCCCAGCACTTTGGGAGGCAGAGGCGGGCGGATCACGAGGTCAGGAGATGGAGACCATCCTGGCTAACACGGTGAAACCCCATCTCTACTAAAAAAAATACAAAAATCTAGCCGGGCGAGGTGCCGGGCGCCTGTAGTCCCAGCTACTCGGGAGGCTGAGGCAGGAGAATGGCGTGAACTCGGGAGGCGGAGCTTGCAGTGAGCCAAGATCCGGCCACTGCACTCCAGCCTGGGCGGCAGAGCGAGACTCCGTCTCAAAAAAAAAAAAAAAAAAAAAATTAGCCGGGTGTGGTGGAGGGCTCCTATAATCCCAGCTACTGGGGAGGCTGAGGCTGGAGAATCACTTGAACCTGGGAGGCGGAGGTTGCAGTGAGATCACACCATTTCACTCGAGCCTGGGTAACAAGAGCGAAACTCTGCCTCAAAAAGAAAAAAAAAAAAGAATTTAAAGCCCTGCTCAGAGATTCACTCTTAAGCCATCTGGTCAACCTGACAGAAGCCCACCACAGCCCGAGTGGGGAGGTAGTACTGGGGACCCAGGAGGTCATCATGAGGGCCAGATGTCTGTGGGAATTGGCTTGAACTTTCTCCTAACCTGTTTGGATGCGTTAAACAGCAACCTGCTCTGGCATCTGCCTGGAGAACTCAGGCTCCTGCAGCTGAGGGGACTGTGCTTGGTTCCCCTGCGTCCAGTAGTTCCTCACCCCCACTTCCAACTCGTGCTCTGTCCTGGATTCAGGCAGAAAACTCCATCGGGTCTCTTTCCTCCCTTCTTACTCTGGCCACCATTTAGGTCCTGGGGTGACTGTTAATAGGATTCCCATTTTTTTATTTGCCAAGTTCTCCCCCACCCTTTTATGTCCTGTGCTCCGCTCTAGCCAGGCTTTTTCCCAAAGCCAGGGTGGGAGGTGGAATCACAGACATCCTGGGAGGCGCTGGGTCAGCCTCACAGCCACGTGGCAGATCTGTGAGGAGTTGAGAACCCGCTTGGAAGGGGCGGGGTAGGATCTCATTATAGAGAAGAGGAGGAAGGTAGTGAGGAAAAGGCCACACATACCAAGATACAAAGGCCTGAACTGAGAAGGCTGGGGACATTTGGGGACCTTGAGGAGTCCAGTTTGAGCAGAGCATAAGGTTTCCTGGATCGTATCCAAGAGGGAGGGGTAGGATAGAGGGGTCTGGGGAGAGATGGGCCCCAAGCCGCACCCTAGCAGGGAGGAAGGGGCAGGCTTTCCGGCAGCCTCTGGCTGTCCTGGGCTGGTCACAAAGAATTGTGCTTACAGGAAGTGTGGGAGGGGTTGTTAATGGCAGTTTGTTCACAGGCTGCTGAAGCTGCCAAAGGTCAGTCTGATAAGAGGGAAGAGATAGACTCCTTGAGTTTTGTAATGCCAGATAGCTGCCTTCTCGTAGCTGGCCCCACAGATACTGACAGTTGATTCTGGTGCTGCTGCCGCTCTGTCACCTCCTCCTGAAATACACAACCCCTGGCTTTGGCCCAGCTGGGTTTCCCCTGCCTGGCCACCAGCTCCCTTTCCCATCTGCGGTCAGCTGTGCACTGGGGGAGGGGACAAACCTGGCAAGACTGGGCTCATTCTGAGCCTGACTCAGGAGTTTGAAGCCTCCCCAGGAGTGGCGCCAGGGCTGTGGATGGAGCAGTGACTTCCAGACCCTTTCCGTTCCATTTTGGTCTCAGGGTTATCCTGCAGTCCAGCCAGCCAGACCTGGGGCCTTTGGGGAGTTCTGCCTTTACCCCAGAGCATTGGGAGGTCTGGCTTTTGTGCTGAGAGGAATTAGAGATGGGGATCTGATGAGATTTGCTTATGTGAAGACCACTTTGGCTTCCCTATGAAGAAGGAGTTGAAGGGGGTCTGTTTAGTAGATCTGGGGCTTAAGTGGTTAGGAGGCTGCTGTAGGTGAAGAATGACATTTCCTTGGATGGAGTGATGGTTGTAGACAGAGCAAGAAATAGAAAGATCTGAGAGACATTTCAGTGGTAAAAATTAGTTGAGATTTGTAATAGATTGGCTGTGAGAGATTGAGGAAGGAGGGCTCACATATGACTCCTATGGTTCAGAGTTAGATGGAAGGGGGTTCCTTTCCCAGAAATTGGCAATACAGAAAGAAGACTGGGTTTGGCTGGGCGCGGTGTCTCACACCTGTAATCCCAGCACTTTGGGAGCCCGAGGTGAGCGGATCACGAGGTCAGGAGATCGAGACCAGCCTGGCTAACATGGTGAAACCCTGTCTCTACTAAAAATACAAAAATTAGCCAGGCGTGGTGGCGGGCGCCTGTAGTCCCAGCTACTCAGGAGGCTGAGGCAGGAGAATTGCTTGAACCTGGGAGGTGGAGCTTGCAGTGAGCCGAGATCACGCCACTGCACTCCAGCCTGGGCAACAGAGCGAGATTCCATCTCAAAAAAAAAAAAAAAAAGAAGACTGGGTTTGAGGGGCTTGGATTATGCATGAGTTTTGTTTGGAGCAGGTTGAGTTTGAGATACTTTTGGGATACCTCTAAGGTGTATCGTCTAAAAGACAGCATCCAGAAATTAGTGGGATAGATGGGTCTGGTGTTTAGGGGCGTGACTGGCACCATTTGAAAAGCCAGAGATGGTGAGGTATGGTGGCTTGCATCTGTAATCTCAGCACTTTGGGATGCTGAAGTAAGAGGATTGCCTAAACCCAGGAGTTCGAGACCAGCCTGGGAAACATAGGGAGACCACGTCGGTACAAAATATTTTATAAAGTAGCTGGGAATGGTGTACATACCAGTGGTCTCCTCAGGAGGCTGATGTGGGAGGATTACTGGAGCCTGGGAGGTCAATCCTGCAGTGAACCATTTTTGCACCACTGCACTCCAGCCTGGGCCACAGAGCGAGACCCTTTCTCAAAAAAAAAATAAAATAAAATAAAATAAATTAAATTAAATAGAAAAAGAAAATCCAGAGATAATTCTTAAAGGTTGAAAAACACTTTTGGTTCAGGCACGGTAACTCATGTCTGTAATCCCAGCACTTTGGGAGGCTGAAGTGGGTGGATCACCTGAGGTCAGGAGTTCAAGACCAGCCTGACCAACATGGAGAAACCTCGTCTCTACTAAAAATACAAAATTAATCTGGGTGGTGGTGCATGCCTGTAATCCCAGCTACTCAGGAGGCTCAGGCAGGAGAATCGCTTGAACCCAGGAGGCAGAGGTTGTGGTGAGCCAAGATTGTACCATTGCACTCCAGTCTGGGCAACAAGAGTGAAACTCCGTCTCAAAAAAAAGAAAGAAAAAACACTTTTGAGGGCTGGGTGCGGTGGCTCACACCTGTAGTCCCCGCACTTTGGGAGGCTGAGGCAGGTGGATTGACTGAGGTCAAGAGTTCAAGACCTGCCTGGCCAACCTGGTGAAACCCCATGTCTACTAAAAATATAAAGAATTAGCCAGGTGTGGTGGCACGCACCTGTAGTCCCAGCTACTTGGGAGCCTGAGGCAGGAGAATCGCTTGAACCCGGGAGGTGGAGGTTGCAGTAAGTGGAGATTACGCCATTGCACTCCAGCCTGGGTGACAGAGTGAGATTCAGTCTCAAAAAAAAAAAGGCCGGGCGCAGTGGCTCAAGCCTGTAATCCCAGCACTTTGGGAGGCCGAGATGGGTGGATCACGAGGTCAGGAGATCGAGACTATCCTGGCTAACACGGTGAAACCCCTCTCTACTAAAAAATACAAAAAACTAGCCAGGCGAGGTGGCAGGCGCCTGTAGTCCCAGCTACTCGGGAGGCTGAGGCAGAAGAATGGCGTAAACCCAGGAGGCGGAGCTTGCAGTGAGCTGAGATCTGGCCACTGCACTCCAGCCCGGGCGACAGAGTGAGACTCCATCTCAAAAAAAAAAAAAAAAAAGGCTTTGGCCCCCATAGTGCATTACAAGATGAGAAATGAAATGTAGGATCCTAACTTCCTGTTACGTTCTGAATGGTGTACGTTCTGTATGCGCCCTGCCAAGTAAGTAGCTTTATAAAGTTCTTGGCCAGGCATGGTGGCTCACACCTGTAATCCCAGCACTCTGGGAGGCCGAGGCAGGCAGATCACCTGAGGTCAGGAGTTCGAGACCAGCCTGACCAACATGGAGAAACTCCGTCTCTACTAAAAATACAAAATTAGCCGGTCATGGTGGTGCATGCCTGTAATCCCAGCTACTCAGGAGGCTGAGGCAGGAGAATTGCTTTAACCCGGGAGGTGGAGGTTGCAGTGAGCCGAGATTGCGCCACTGCACTCCAGCCTGGGCAACAAGAGCAAAACTCTGTCTCAAAAATAAATAAATAAGAAAAATGATAGAAAATAAAATAAAGTTCTTGCAAATGAAATGGAAAATGGTTGCACATGGTGTAAGATTGTATCATTTGGACTTCTTTAATTACACTGGCCAAAAATTCAATTTGAAGTGCCCTTTGATGTAAGGGAAACCTTTGACTCAGGTGCCTGTGGGTATGACTGGCCACACGCAGGGAAAATAATGCCGCTCTTGGTTCCCACGTGATGGAAGGTGTCTGCTCGTGGCACAGGCCTCTTTCCTCTCGGCATCTCTTCTCAAGATGCCTTCTGGAGTCCTGGGTTCACTCTGATGTGGAGCCTGTGTCCAAACTCGAACCAGGCACTGTGGCTGGGTGCACTGGTGCCCTGATTGGCCAAGCCTGGGTTACAGGGCACAGAGATGGCAGCTGGGGAGAGATGATTCCCCAAAGACCTGTTGTTCATGATAAAGATGTCTTTCATTGAGCTGGGCATGGTGATGCATGCCTGTAGTCCCCACTGCTTGGGAAGCTGAGGTGGAAGAATTGTTTGAGCCCAAAAGTTCAAATACAGCCTGGTCAACATAAAAAAAGATGTGATAGGCCAGGCGCAGCAGCTCACGTCTGTAATTCCAGCACTTTAGGAGGCCGAGGTGGACGGATCACCTGAGTTCAGGAGTTCAAGATCAGCCTGGTCACCATGGTGAAACCCTGTCTCTGATAAAGATACAGAAATTAGCTGGGTGTGGTGATGTGCGCCTGTAGTTCCAGCTTCTCAGGAGGCCGAGGCAGGAGAATTGCTTGAACCCAGGAGGCAGAGGTTGCAATGAGCTGAGATCGTGCCACTGCACTCCAGCCTGGGTGACAGAGTGAGTCTCTGTCTCAGGAAAAAAAAAAAAAAAGTGATATATTGAAGTAGTGGTAGGTACCATTTTGACCCATGGAGACCATGCTTTGCTGTAGTTCTATTGCCATTTATTAATTTACCTTGTTAAAAGTTGAATGTTAGGGCCGGGCGCGGTGGCTCAAGCCTGTAATCCCAGCACTTTGGGAGGCCGAGGCGGGTGGATCACGAGGTCAGGAGATCGAGACCATCCTGGCTAACACGGTGAAACCCCGTCTCTACTAAAAATACAAAAAAACTAGCCGGGCGTGGTGGCGGGCGCCTGTAGTCCCAGCTACTTGGAGGCTGAGGCGGGAGAATGGCGTGAACCCAGGAGGCGGAGCTTGCAGTGAGCCGAGATCGCGCCACTGCACTCCAGCCTGGGCGACAGAGCGAGACTCCGTCTCAAAAAAAAAAAAAAAAAAAAAAAAAAAAAAAGTTGAATGTTAGAATGTAAAATGGAACTTAAAATTGTTAAGTCATAGCCGGGCATGGTGGTTCACGCCTGTAATCCTAGCACTTTGGGAGGCTGAGGCAAGCAGATCACCTGAGGTTGGGAGTTTGAGACCAGCCTGACCAACATGGAGAAACTCTGTTTCTACTAAAAATACAAAAAAAAAAAAAATTAGCTGGGCATCATGGCAAATGCCTGTGATCCCAGCTACTCAGAAGGCTGAGGCAGGAGAATCGCTTGAACCCAGGAGGTGGAGGTTGTGGTGAGCCGAGATTGCGCCATTGCACTTCAGCTTGGGCAGCAAGAGCCAAACGTCATCTCCAAAAAAAAAAAAAAAAATCATTGAGTCATTCCATTTGCAGATCAGGAAGTGGAAGTTGAGAAATTTGCCCAAGGTCCCCAAACCAGGAGGTAGAAGAACTGAGGCAAGAACCCAGGTTGTCTGAAGTGCAGGCAGGAGGCTCTTTCCAGTATGGAGTACTGACTTTTTTGTTTGTTTTGAGATGGAGTCTTTCTCTGTCACCCAGGTTGGAGTGCAGTAGCTCGGTCTTGGCTCATTGCAGCCTCTGCCTCCCAGGTTCAAGCGATTCTCCTGCCTCAGCCTCCCCAGTAGCAGGGACGACAGGTGTGTGCCACCATTCCCGGCTAATTTTTGTATTTTTAGTAGAGATGGGATTTCACCACGTTGGCCAGGCTGGATTCAAACTCCTGACCTCAGGTGATCTGCCCGACGCAGCCTCCCAAAGTGCTGGGATTACAGGCGTGAGCCACCGCACCCAGCCTAAAGTGTTGATTTTTATGGCAAATGGTCCCTTCCTCCTAATGGCCCGGGGGAGATCTGTGTGTGGCTAGGTCCTGTCTGAGATGGAGACATTCAGTGACATCAGCTTCCTGAATGCCCACCCTCCTGTGCTGTTTCTTGCTGGCACTGGGATGAGGACATGGCTCTGGTGTGGCTGTGCTTTCTGGATTCTGTTGAGAGATTTGGGGTAAGTCGTGCTGCCTCTCTGTCTCCTTCTTTGGAAGAGAATGCCCAGGACAGTGGTGCCAGTTTCAGGTACAGAAAGACAAAAATAGCGCTCTTTTGGACTCAGTTCTCTGTCTCCTCCAGTTTGTGAGGGGACAGGTATTTGACTCAGCTTGGCAAAGCCAGGAATGGGGTATTGTAGTAAGAGCTCAGCAGTGTGCTCTGGGCTTTGAGTCTCTGACTTAAGAGGAGACCTCAGTTCGGTCTTACACAGGCTTCTTACCTCAGGTAAGTCACTTTGCTGGGGTCTCTGGGCCAGAGGTCAAGGCTGCCCCTATGAGGGCTTTGGGCTCTTTGAGGGTATGGCGTTATGTGTATATTAACAAAATGCTGGTGCGCCTGGGAACTTTGGGGCAGTGCTCACCAGCTCCTGAGTTCTCGGGAGTGAAGTTTGGGACTAGATGCCTCTTTCATTCTGAGCCTCTCCCTCCTGTGTCTTTCCTTTTGCCCTTCAGATGTTTGCTGACAGCCAGTTCTCTCCCGAACTGTCTGCCAGCCCAGACTGACCTGTCTGCCTCTCCTGCTCGGTGCTCAGAGCACCCTGCCTGTTTATGCCTGAGGCCGGTTCTAACTGGTCCCCTAATCCCGTCTCACACACACCTGTTCCCTTTGGCTTAGCCGTAGTGTCGCCTCTCGTCCCTGTTTCCTTCCTCTCTGTGAGGCTGAAACTCAATGTTACTTGGGGATATAGCACTCCACAGCCTACAGTCATTGGTCATTTAATCTTTGCAGGGAGTGTGTGAGGTTAGTAGGTAGGCATTAGCATGCTCATTTTACAAATGGAGGACCGGAGACCCAGAGAGGTATGATTTGCCCAAAGACACACAGCTGCTTTGCTATTGAGCACAGCCAGTCCTGGAATCAAAGTCCTCTGGCATTGGTCCATCATTCACTGTGAAATGTTAGTGCAGGCTGGGCATGGTGGCTCAGGCCCATCCAGCACTTTCAGAGGCTGAGACAGGAGAGTTGGGGTCAGGAGTTCAAGACCAGCCTGGGCAACATAGCGAGACCCTGGCTTTACAAAAACAAGCAATAACAACAAACAAAATGGTAACTCATAGGCATGAGTTAACCACATGTGGGGTGGGGATGCCCTAGCCTCACAATGGGGAGGCAAGGGCTTGAAAGCAGAGTCAGGCATGGTGTTGTGTGCACCTGTGGTCCCAGCTGCTCAGGAGGCTGAGGCTGAGGCAGGAGGTCAAGACTGCAGTGAGCCATGAACCCACCACTACACTCCAGCCTGGGCTGGAGTAAGACCTTGTCTCAAAGAGTGGTGGGGTTTGAAAGCAGGCCCTGGGCCCCGCCTCCTCACAGCCCCAGTCCCTGATAGCACCATCATGTGGGCGATGCCTGTGTAACCCCAAGCTATATAATAAAGCCAGACAACAAAGACAGCTCCCTGGGGGCCACTGTAATGGACCAAGGTCTGTGTATCCCTCCTTTCCACATCCCCCCAAACTTGACAACAGCAGTGCATGGCACAATGGATGTTGTCTTGGCAGGGACCTTATAACTCAGCTTAGGCCAGATCCAGGAGGACAGGTCAGTCCTTGAGGAAGGGCAGCAGGGACCGAGGAGGGCCCCTGGCCTCCCCCGCCCTGATTTTTCTCACCGGGAATGAGGCTCAGAGGCGGTGCCAGGGAAAGGCCCACTTTGGGCCTACTCACAGCAGCGATAGTGCCACTTTCCAGAGGTGGTGAACTGATTCCCTAGCAACCAGGGGCCCTGCCTGAGTAGGTCACAGCACGTTGTCGGCTCCTCAGGAAAGAGGAAGACTGCTCAGCTGGAGCTCGGGACACATGAAGGCAGGTGTGTGCTGGGCTCTCAGGGCACTGTCCTCCCCAGCCCACCTCCCAGGGCTGAACCTTAGTGACAGGGAAAAGCAGGGTGTGGGCCAGCGATGCTTCCCAAAGCCACCTGCAGGGTTGATGCTGGAAGTTACCCGATGGCACTAAGCTGGCCATGGGCTCGCAGTGACCTCTCTTCCTAGCTGAAACTTCCAGGGTCCCTGTTGGACAGGAAGTGTCCAGAGGACACAGCAGCTGAGCAAGGGGCCCACCTCTGGTTCCCTCCGTCTTTTCCTTTGCGTTTCTGTACCTTCACTCTGGAGGGCTAGGCAGGGGGACATGACTTCCTTTCATTCTTGTGGTCCAAGCATGGATGCAAACACCTTCCTTGAGTTTCCATGAGCATAGCTGCCACAGGCTGACCTTTCCGAAAGACATTACTAAATATAAAAGGAGAACAAAAGAAAGCTAAAGATAGGGTGTGTGAAGAATAAAAACAGCCTGGCTCACAAAGAACAAGTTACTGGTTTGTTTCCAGGGCTTTCGGACCCTGCCCTGTTATTCCCCTTCCAGGAGATAACCACCTCCAAGGCCAGCAGACATCTGCACATCCTTTTGCCAGGCTCTCTGGCCTCCTAATGCTGGCCTATCCACTGTCTAGGTTGTGTTCTAGGACCCGTGCCACCAGGAATCCTCTCCAGACTACTGGACCACCTTGTGGTCAGATCTCTGTTCTGCCCTCTTCTCTACCCAGGGCTGCTGGCTGTGGTGGTGGAGGGAGGGATGCCTGTTTCCCTAGGTCTCCCAGGTGATTGGCACCTATGTGACTGGACCTTTTAGGAGTGCAGCATTGTTCCAAGTAGGCCTTGGAATATGACCTACCTCTTGCCATACTGCTCAGGCCAGTTTAGCCCACGAGCTGCCATGCAAAAGGCTTTCTCCAACATCTGATCTTGGCAGAAACTATACAAGTCTCCCCACCTGGTTCCTTCCTCCCACTGGGCCACAAGAATAGAAACTGATAAGAAGTTGGCCTGGTTGATGGAAGTTTTTTGTGTAGGCTGGGGAAAAGATTGTTCTAGGTTTGGAGTGGGGCACAAAAAAAGCCCCACCACACGTCAATGAAGGAAGTAGATAAGATCCTGGCCAAAAAGTTCAGTTTCTAGCCTGTGGTGTCAGCTCTGCGTGCTGCTTAGCATCTGGGCGGGGCCCAGGAGCCAGATGTGACTCCAGGCTGCTGCTTGCTGGCGTGTGCAGTATGCCCATTTCATTCCAGGTGTTCACTTGCAGTCCCAAGAAATCAAAAGAACCACTGCCTCACAGGGAAATGTGGGGGTAGGATAGATTAAGAAGGGGGTCAAGGCCGGGAGTGGTGACTCACGCCTATAATCCTAGCACTTTGGGAGGCTGAGGCGGGCGGATCACCATAGTTCAAGAGTTTGAGACCAGCCTGGCCAGCATGGCAAAACCCTGTCTCTACTAAAATACAAAAATTAGCCAGGCATAGTGGCGGGCGACTATAATCCTAGCTACTTAGGAGGCTGGGGCAGGAGAATCACTTGAACCCTGGGGGCGGAGGTTGCAGTGAGCCGAGATCATGCCATTTCACTCTAGCTTGGGCGAAAGAGCAAAACTTGGTCTCAAAAAAAATAAATAAATAAAAAGGAAAGGGGGGTCAATTTGTCAGTTGTGGTGTCCCCACCCCACCTATAACTTAGGAGCCCTTTGGAGGGATTTGCCTGGTACAAAGTAGGCCTCCATACCTGCAGCCTGGACTGTTGCTGTCACCATATTGCCTGGCCCCAGTGGCTCTAGCAGATACCCCACCTTGGTAGCTTGTCTGGGCAGGAGGATGAAAGATTATAGGCAGAGGTCATACCAGCCCGGTGGAGGAGGCGAGGTCTGTGACTGGGGCTGATGATGAGAAAGAACCTTGTTTTCACCTGTACCTTTGAGTGTGACACCAGCACTAGCCAGGTGAGCGAGCTGCTCCGACCTCTGGCCGCCAGGCTGGGACAGGGAAGCCTCTGAGACCCGAGGCTGCTGCACCCCCAGGGCCTCATGTCCCACAAGCTCTCAGCATTCTCAGGGGCTTAGCTTGTCCTGTGTGTTGGAGCTTTGGGCTGAGCCTGTTTCAGTATGCCAGCCGGGTCACTGTGCCACTGCCCTCTGGTTTGCAGAGGGCCTCTATGCCTATGCAGTGACTCCACAGACCCCATCTTGCAGCTTTCCTTTCCACTGAAGCAGTCACTTCCCCTGCTGCCTGGGCCCCTGTCTTGCGGGTTCGCAGTGCTGGTGGTTGGATTGTGACCTCTCTCCTCGTATTCTCTCCCCTATTCTCACATCCCTCACAGGATCTGGGGATAGATGGTAGATTTTTAAGTCCAGTCCTTCAACTCTGGGCCACAAAGACTGGCCTGGAGGTTCCAGAGCATATCTCCTCTTTCCCTTGGTATGCATGGGCGGGACTTGGAGGCACCCTAGCTTAGCCCCTTGCCATCAGCCCCTGCTGGGGTCTAGCAGGCCTGAGCCTTTTCCAGGGTGGTCAGCCTGCCGGAGCTTACAGTGGAGGGAGGGTAGGAACCAGACCAGAGTCCCTTGCCATGTTCCAGCCTTGATGTTGACATCTAAGAGTTGAGAGAGGGGTAGGGAATGCCCTGCCCTCCCTGCCACTTTGTGTGAGTTGCCCTGGCTGGGCTCTTTAGGAGAGCGTTTGTGTCCCTGCCCTGGAGTCTCCTCTTCCTGCTGTGTGCACTTGCTCGGGGTTGTTCCAGGAAGCCTCTGGTGTGGGGGGCTCTGTTGCCACCAGCTGATTTCCTGCCCCAGGTGCGTGGGTAGGGGAGGAGAGGGTTGAAGATTACCTGGAGAAATCGCTCGCTTTGCTTCCCTTTCACCCCTCTTCTGGAGAGGACAGCAGAGTGCACAGAGGTTCTCTTCTAACCCTCTCACACCCAATCTGGTCCTCCACAACCAGGCTAGAGCGTGTCTGTGTATCTGGGGAAGCCAGGGCTTGGGGAGGAGTGGACTGATCCGTGTTTTGTGAAGGTCAAGGAAGGCCCACTTTGATGAGGGTGAGTTTGGCAGGGAGCGTGGTCCTGCTCGCCGAGGCGGGCTGTAAGTGGAGGACTGCGTCTGCCTTTTCCTCCTTGAAGCCCCAGCTCTGCCCTCAGCAGTAGTGCCCTGCTGGTGCTTAGTATTCCTGTCACTAGCTCTGCCTCCTTAGAGAGGGGAAAGTCTCCAGTTGGGACCCTGGGATGCCAGTCTCTGAGGTCAGCTGCCCCTGATACCTTTGGAAGGGGCAGCCCTCCTGGAGGAAGGATAGCTGTCAAAGCCAAGGAGCCCTGACTTTGTGGTAGGCTGGAGGGCTTGCAGGAAGTCCTCAAAACAGGAGCTCCACTGCTGTGCTCCTTGACAGAGCAGGAAGCTGGCCTGATTGTTTCCTGAGAGGACCCACCAGACCGTAGGAAAAAGGGCTTGGCTAAGAGGTCAGTGAGGGTTGTTCCCAGTCTGGCTGCCACTGCCTGGTGTCGATCAATAACTGTTGGCAGAACACACACATCTTGTTTTTCTCTTGTGATTCAAAGCATACTCCAGACATGCAGATGAGCGCAGAAGGAAAGAGGACCCTGACAGCTCCTCAGTGGCTCCTTATTATACATCCGCGGTGTGACCAAGATCAGAATCATAAGCAGTGATGAGCAGCCAAGCTACCTGGCATTCTGAATCCTGTCTTGAAAGGAAATCAGAGCAGACCGTCAGCACTTTAGTCCCTTCACCCTGGGAGATATGTGGTCCAGTTTAATGGCCCCTTGGAGGCCATCAGAGGGCAGGGTTGGGAGATGAACTTCTAACACTCCCCCCGCACCCCCAGCCATACCATGCCACCCCACATTCTCCAGACCCTCTCTGGCTTCCCCTGGGCTACCGTTTATTCATCCCACTTCCTACTTCCTCCAGAAGTCTCCCCTGGAGACTTGGGTTCCTCCCCCTGTCTCCTACCCTCAGGGTCTTCCACTCTTTTTCTGTCTCTGTTAATGTCTGAGGCTTTTGGCTCTGCAGAGAAACTCCTTATTATAATAATTTTGTATTCTAGAATCTTGTTCCTGGCTTGTGGCTCTCTGGCCTGAAGACTCAGGGAGCTGTTTAGAACGAGCTCAGGTCAGGCCTCTGCTCTGCAGGGTGTGCTAAAGTGGGGGCTGGGGAAGGGGCCACGGCCATGTTCCATAGGATGGACGTGCACCCTCCTCTGCTGGATGTAGGGGCGAGGATCAACCAAGGTAGAGCTGGCCCTGAAACCACAACCTTCCTGGAGGCTGGTGCCTGCTGGGAGTGGGGCCCCAGGGAGGAGAGTTCCTGTGGGAAGCGGGGGCTGGGAAGGTGGAGCAGGGCTGGGGTGCTGTGGAGCCAGAGTGAGGGCTGTGCGGGAGGGGTTTGTGCCTTGTGATGCCATGGGGCTCCTGCAGAGCTGTGGCCCTCAGTCTGCCCAACCCAGGACGATAGCCATGGAGGTAGAGCTTTATGTGTGCCTTTATGTAATCCTCATGGAACCACTTCTAGATGGGCGCTATTCCCATTGCATAGATCAGGACCATGAGAGAAGTTACATGGTCAATAGCTGTCAAGTGGCAAACCCACAATGTGAATCCAAGTTTTTCTAGGCACTTTGTTCATCTCGAGATGCTTTGAGCCGAGGTGAACGGGTGAGCGATCTGGAAAGCCCCAGCTGGGAGAACTGCAGCCTGTGGTGCTGAGGGGAGTGAGCTGCAGGAGTTCCAGGTCAGCAGCTGTGGCGGATGTCTGTTGCTGGGCCCTTAACAGCAGCACGCTCCCACTGTCCCTGCTTGGTCCAGGCAGCTGCTTCAGCTTTACACGCACACCCCTTTCCCACAGGCTCGGATTTGCTCAATCTGGTTTGTACCTGAGGCCTCATGTTTCTGGGTGGTCCAAGAGAAGTTAGGGAAAGCTCTCACTTGTAGAATGTCAGAGATGGAAAAGTGGGGGCAGAATATAATTATCACTTTAATATGCATACTTATGTAATTCATAATAATGGTTTCAAAGCATTTTTTATAACCATCATTTCTTTTGATTTTTATAGCCCTGGGCTTAGGTAGAGAGATGATACACTCAGTTGGGCAAACATTTATCGATGCCTCCTATATGGAGGACAGTGGTAGGCGCTGCAGTGGTACGGAGATGAGGAATTAAATAGCATTGTCTCTGTACCCTGAGAGTTCTTAGGGTTTATAAGTGAGAGACACATACATGTCTTTTTAGTTTCAGTGTAGAATCTTAATAAATGTGGGCCAGATTTGGCTTGGGATCCAAATTAGTTTGTTAGCCTTAGAGAGTAGGGTCTGATAAGAGATGAGGCTGGGGAGGAGAACCAGGTTTGGGCATCTCTGAATGCTATTTATGTTAAGGATCTTGACCTTGGCTGCATGAATAAGGGCACCCCATCTCATGCTTTTGAAATACATTAGCAGCTGAAAGAAATAGGTGAAACTGGAAATCACAGTGGTGGTCAGCAGTAACCAACGCGGAGATCATCGAGGAGGAAGAGAGTGGAGGTAGGATTGCTTCCTTTTGATTGTTAAAGAATCTTGGAAGCTGGGCACGTTGACTCACTCCTGTAATCACAGCACTTTGGGAGGCTGAGGTGGGTGGATCACTTGAGGTCAGGAATTCGAGACCAGCCTAGGCAACATGGTGAAACCCCATCTCTACTAAAAATACAAAAATTAGCTGGGCATGGTGGTGTGCGCCTGTAGTCCCAGCTACTCAGGAGGCTGAGGCAGGAGAATCGCTTGAACCAGGGAGGCGGAGGTTGTGGTGAGCCGAGATCCCAAGATCGTGCCCCTGTACTCCAGGCTGGGTGACTGAGTGAGACTCCGTCTCAAAAAAAAAAAAAAAAAAAATTATTGGAAGCTGGACACGGTGGCTCAACGCCTATAATCCCAGCACTTTGGGAGGCCGAGGTGGGTGGATCACTTGAAGTCAGGAATTTGAGACCAGCCTAGCCAACATGGTGAAACCCCATCTCTACTAGAAATAGAAAAATTAGCCAGGTGTGGTGGCACATGCCTCTAGTGCCAGCTACTCAGGAGGCTGAGGCAGGAGAATCGCTTGAACCTGGGAGACAGAGGTTACAGTGGGTTGAGATCACACCACTGCAGTCCAGTCTCGATAGAGGGAGAGCCCATCTCAAAAAGAAAGAAAGAAAGAACCTTGGAGCCTGGGCAATAAAGCAAGACCCCATCTCTACAAAAATAAAATAATCAGCTAGGTGTGGTGACATGTGCCTCCCAGCTACTTGGGGGGCTGCAGCAGGAGGATCACTCGAGCCATGGAGTTTGAGGTTGCAATGAGCCATCATCACATCACTGCGCTTCAGTCTGGGGGAGAGAGCGAGACCCTGTCTCTAATGAAAAGAAACAAAATAGCTTTTCTTCTTGGCCAGACAAGGTGGCTCATGCCTGTAATCCCAGCACTTTGGGAGGCCTAGGCAGGTGGATCACCTGAGGTCAGTGTAAGGTTAGCCGAGAGACAGGACGAGAAAGCGGGGGGGCGAGAGAGAGGGCAAGAGAGGCCGGGCGCAGTGGCTCAAGCCTGTAATCCCAACACTTTGGGAGGCCGAGGCGGGCGGATCACGAGGTCAGGAGATCAAGACCATCCTGGCTAACACAGTGAAACCCCGTCTCTACTAAAAAAAATACAAAAAACTAGCCGGGCGAGGTGGCGGGCGCCTGTAGTCCCAGCTACTTGGGAGGCTGAGGCAGGAGAATGGCGTAAACCCGTGAGGCGGAGCTTGCAGTGAGCCGAGATCCGGCCACCGCACTCAAACTTGGGCGACAGAGCGAGACTCCGTCTCAAAAAAAAAAAAAAAAAAAGAGAGGACAAGAGAGAGGACGTGAGAGAGAGAGAAACCCAAGGTCAGGTGAATAAGTTTATTAACCTGCCGGGCTGCTCCACCACAGTCAGAGGAGACAGCCCTGAGCTTACAAAACGAGGGGTTTATATGGGGGAGAGAGACCCTGGGGTTGTTTGTCAGTTAACTTTACCACATATCATCTCGTGACTGGCTTACAATATATTATCTTGTGAAAACAGGAATTTACAAGAGGGCATAACTTAGGTTTATCCACATTTCTCGTGACCTTCCCCGTGCCGCCCAGAGGGCTGTAATCTAGTAAGTTTGGTGACCTTGCTGTGGCGCCTAGATAAGGGTTCAGGAATGCAGCTGCAGAGTATTCAGGGTAACTGTCAGCTGCATTGTGTCAGAGGGCTCCTGGGGCAGCTTGTCCCTAACAGTCAGGAGTTTGAAACCAGCCTGGCCAACATGGCGAAATCCCGTCTCTGCTAAAAATAGAAAAATTGGCCGGGTGCGATGGCTCATGCCTGTAATCCCAGTACTTTGGGAGGCAAAGGCAGGCGGATCATGAGGTCAGGAGATCGAGACCGTCCTGGCTAACACAGTGAAACGCTGTCTCTTCTAAAAAATAAAAAAATTAGCCGGGCGTGGTAGCCGGCACCTGTAGTCCCAGCTACTTGGGAGGCTGAGGCAGGAGAATGGTGTGAACCCGGGAGGCGGAGCTTGCAGTGAGCTGAGATCACACTACTGCCTGGATGACAGAGTGAGATTCCATCTCAAAAATAAACAAACAGAAACTTGACCTGGAAATTAAAAATAACCTGCTTGGCTGCTTGGTAACAGTCTGGACTAGAATTTGGCTCCTGAATTAATTGTTCTGATTTTCAGTGGAACTTCAGGCTGGGCCTGTGTTGGCAAACTGGGGACTTAGTCAGATGGGCCTTCCATTGGGGTGTTTATATGGCCGGTGTGCAGTTTTCACTAGTCAGGTGAAAGACTGAAATGAGCAAATGGTGTGGAAGAGACTGAAGTCCCGTGTTACCTGGGTCAGGGAAGGCCTGCCCAGACCGCATCTGAAAGATCCTGTTTGTATGTCTGCACTACCTACCCCATCCCTCTGTGGACTGGAATGAAGGGTAGCAGTGGGAATGGGAGAGCAGTTTGAATCCGGCCTTTCAATCAGTTGACCCCAGGGTATCTGTCTCCTTCCCTCACTGTGTTGGCTAGAGTTCTATGAATCTTGTTAGAGATGGTTTGATACCTGTTCCCAAGAGATTAGTATTGGCAGGGATGCCCAGTTTCCTGGTACGAATAGTTAAATCCAATTCATCCAGTCAAGATGCCACTGTAAATTTGTACTCTAAACACATAGCAGTAATACATAAAAAGATAAAATTCTAAAAACATATTCATGCACGCCCCCGCTTTTCTACCCCTCACCACACTCAGCATGATAAATATCCCTGTGGATGAGAAATAGACAGGAACTCAAGGAAGAAAGCCGGGCTCAGAGTGGGCCTGCTGGTCTCTGAATCTGGAAGCAGAAATTTGGGATAACAGAGCTATAAAGTGTTACACTTGGAGCATGGAATTAGAGCTAGGAAATTGCTTGAATCCACAGGCTGGACAGTAGCCTGAGAAAAGTTGCTACTGACCATTTCCTGGGGCTATAGCTTATGTTATGTTATGTTATGTTATGTTATGTTATGTTATGTTATATTATGTTATGTTATTTTTCTGAGATGGAGTTTCGCTCTTGTTGCCCTGGCTGGAGTGCAATGGCATGATCTTGGCTCACCTCAACCTCCGCCTCCTGGGCTCAAGCGATTCTCCTGCCTTAGCCTCTGGAGTAGCTGGGATTACAGGCATGCGCCACCACACCCGGCTAATTTTTTTTTTTTTTTTTTTGTAGTTTTAGTAGAGACAGGGTTTCTCCATGTTGGTCAGGCTGGTCTCGAACTCCTGATCTCAGGTGATCTGCCCACTTCGGCCTCCCAAAGTGCTGGGATTATAGGCATGAGTCACCACACCCGGTCACACCACACCCGGTCAGCTTTTTATTTTTTATAGAGACAGAGTCTCACTCTGTTGCCCAGGCTGGCATGCAGTGGCACGATCATGGCTCAATACAGCCTTGACTTCCCTGGTTCAAACGATCCTGTCACCTCAGCTTCCCAAGTAACTAGGGCTATAGGCACTCACCACCACTTTTTTTTTTTTTGAGACAGAGTTTCACTCTGTTGCCCAGGCTGGAGTGTAGTGGCTCGATCTTAGCTCACTGCAACCTCCTCCTCCCGGGTTCAAGTGAGTCTTCTGCTTCAGCCTCCTGAGTAGCTAGAAATACAGGCATCTGCCACTATGCCCGGCTTATTTTTTGTATGATTAATAGAGATAGGGTTTCACCATGTTGGCCAGGCTGGTCGTGAACTCCTGATCTCAGGTGATCCACCTGCCTTGGCTTCCCAAAGTACTGGGATTACAGGTGTGAGCCACCATGCCCAGCCTCAAGCCATCCTTTCACCTTTGCCTCTTGACTTTCTGGGACCTCAGGCGTGCACTACCACACCTAATTTTTTTATTTTTTATTATAGAGATGGGGTTTTGCCATGTTGTCTAAGCTGATTTTGAACTCCTGAGCTCAAGTGATCTGCCTGCCTAGGCCTCCGAAAATGCTGGGATTACAGGTATGAGCCACTGTGCCCAGCCTAGAAATAATATTTAAAGAGATAATGGCTTGAAATAATGGCTTGAAATTTCAGATTCGAAAAAACAGCATGAACATCAAACAGGATAAATAATATGTCACTAGATATAATACAGTGAAACTACAGACAATGGTAGGATTTTATTTTGCTTTCTGAGGCCAGGTTGGAGGGCACTGGCGCAGTCACAGCTCACTGTGGCCTTGACCTGCGAGGCTCAGGTAATCCTCCCACCCCAGCCTCCTGAGTAGCTGGACGTACAGAAACATGCCACCACGCCCGGCTAATTTTTGTATTTTTTGTAGAGACAGGGTGTTGTGTTGCCCAGGTTGATCTCAAAGTCTTGGTCTCAAGCATTCCGCCCACTGTGGTCTCCCAAAGTGCTGAGATTACAGGCATGAGCTGCCATACCCCACGAGACTAAGAGAGTTAAAAACTGCTGGAGTTAAGAAAGAATTCCAAGAATTGACAGTTAGATCACAAATAACATCTTATCAACATTGGATGCCAGACAACAATAGAAGAATGTCTTAGAGAAGCTCCTTGTCAACCTAAAATTTCATAGCCAGCTATCATTCAAGAATGAGGTAAAATAAAGGTGTTTTTAGACAGGCTAAGACAGTTTTATCACCTACAGACCTTTGCTGAAAGAATGGTTACAGATGTACTTTAGTTAAAAGAAAAGTAAACCCCTGAAGAAAGATTAGGTTGTTGGTGTCAACAGTGAGCACAGAAGTGGATACATGTTGGTCAATTGAATTAACTTTTTTTTTATTTTTTGAGATGGAGTTTTGCTCTTGTTGCCCAGGCTGGAGTGCAATGGTGCGATCTTGGCTCACCGCAACCTCTGCTTCCCGGGTTCAAGCGATTCTCCCACCTCACCCTCCCGAGTAGCTGGGATTACAGGCGTGTGCCACCACGCCCAGCTAATTTTGCTTTTTTTTTTTTTTTTTTTTTTTGAGACGGAGTCTCACTCTGTCGCCCAGGCTGGAGTGCAGTGGCCGGATCTCAGTTCACTGCAACCTCCGCCTCCCGGGTTCACGCCATTCTCCTGCCGCAGCCTCCCAAGTAGCTGGGACTACAGGCGCCCGCCACCTCGCCCGGCTAGTTTTTTGTATTTTTTAGTAGAGACGGGGTTTCACCGTGTTAGCCAGGATGGTCTCCATCTCCCAACCTTGTGATCCGCCCGCCTCGGCCTCCCAAAGTGCTGGGATTACAGGCTTGAGCCACTGCGCCCGGCCTAATTTTGCATTTTTAGTAGAGACAGGGTTTCTCCATGTTAGTCAGGCTGGTCTCGAACTCCTAACCTCAGGTGATCCGCCTGCCTCGGCCTCCCAAAGTGCCGGTATTACAGGCGTGAGCAAGGTGTCTCTCATGATCGTGAGATGGCTGCCATAGGTCCAGTCGTTATATCATCACCCTGTGACATCCCAGACAGGAAGGCACAGAGATCCTAGGAGAAAGGAAGCTTTCTTTTCATGTGCTGCTGCTGCTTTGTTGTTGTTGTTGTTGCAGTCACTGTCATCCAGGCCTGAAGGTGTGATCTCCGCTCCACCCACTTCAACTTCCACCTCCTGGGTAAAGTGACTCTTGTGCCTTAGCCTCTTGAGTAGCTGGGATTACAAGCACTTGCCCCCAAGCTCAGCTAATTTTTGTATTTTTAGTAGAGATGGGGTTTCACCACGTTGCCCAGGCTGGTCTCAAACTCCTGACCTCAGGTGATCTGCCTGCCTCAGCCTCCCAAAGCAATTACAGTCGTGAGCCACTGTGCCCGGCTGTTTATTTGGAAAGGAAAATCTTTCCAAGATGGCCCTAGCAGATACTCCCTTGGGTCTCATTGACCTGAGCCTGTCCATCCTCAAACCAATTCCTGGTGAAAAAGGGACAGGCTTGCTGTGGTTGGCTCTGGTTGGCTTTAGCCAGTCTTGCATCATCTGCCAGCACTGGGTCCTTAGCTGCCCAAACAAATCAGGATTCTGTTGGCAAGTGAAAAAGAGAGTGGCCGCTGGTAGGCAGCCAACAGTGTCTGCTACAGACGGCAAAATACAGAGACAAAAAAAAAAAAACAAAAAAAAAACCAACAACAAAAAAACAGATCTTAAAGCGCTTTTAATTTTTTTTTTTTTTTTTTTTTTTTTGAGACGGAGTCTCGCTCTGTCGCCCAGGCTGGAGTGCAGTGGCCAGATCTCAGCTCACTGCAAGCTCCACCTCCCGGGTTCACGCCATTCACCTGCCTCAGCCTCCCAAGTAGCTGAGACTACAGACGCCCGCCACCACGCCCGGCTAGTTTTTTGTATTTTTTAGTAGAGACGGGGTTTCACCGTGTTAGCCAGGATGGTCTCGATCTCCTGACCTTTTGATCCCCCTGTCTCAGCCTCCCAAAGTGCTGGGATTACAGGCTTGAGGCACTGTGCCCGGCCAAATTTTTTTTTTTTTAAGGGAAAACTGGAATTGTTGACCACATTACCACGGAAGAATAAGAATAGAGAATTTTATTGTTAAGCCACACCAAATTTCTGCCTTGTTAAGAGAATGGCATTACTGAAAAACTGAACACTTCATCAAGAAAATGTACATATAAGATTAATCTCTAAAAAAAAAAAAAAGGAGGCCGGGCGCGGTGGCTCAAGCCTGTAATCCCAGCACTTTGGGAGGCCGAGGCGAGTGGATCACGAGGTCAGGAGATCGAGACTATCCTGGCTAACATGGTGAAACCCTGTCTCTACTAAAAATACAAAAAACTAGCCGGGCGTGGTGGCGGGCGCCTGTAGTCTCAGCTACTTGGGAGGCTGAGGTGGGAGAATGGCGTGAACCCGGGAGGCGGAGCTTGCAGTGAGCCGAGATCACGCCACTGCACTCCAGCCTGGGAGCACAGCGAGACTCCGTCTCAAAAAAAAAAAAAAAAAAAAAAAAAAAAGGAGTATAATTTCCAAACCAGGAGGGGGGAAAAAGTGGTGAGGGTTGGGTGGGTGCGGTGGCTCACACCTGTAATCCCAGCACTTTGGGAGGCCGAGGCAGGGGGATCACGAGGTCAGGAGATCGAGACCATCCTGTCTAACATGGTGAAACCCCGTCTCTACTAAAAATACAAAAAAAAAAAAAAAAAAAATTGTGGGGCATGGTGGTGGGCATCTGTAGTCCCAGCTACTCTGGAAGCTGAGGCAGGAGAATGGCTTGTACCCGGGAGGCGGAGCTTGCAGTGAGCCAAAATCAAGCTACTGCACTCCAGCCTGGGCGACAGAGCGAGACTCCGTCTCAAAAAAAAATAGGGTGGTGAGGGTGGAGATAATATGTCAACCCAAGTCAGGAAAAGAAAAAAACTAAAGAAAAAATAGTAGACAAAACACTAAATAAGATAGTAACATAAGTCCAAAGTGAAATGGATTAAACTCATCTATTTGAAAACAACAAGAGTATCAGGTGAAATAAAAAGCAAAGAAGTCTGAGGGCTGAGCAAGGTGGCTCATACTTATAATCTCAGCTCTTTGGGAGGCCAGGTTGGGAGGATCATTTGAGAACAGGAGTTTGAGATCAGCCTGGCAACATAGCAAGACATCATCTCTACAACAACAAAAAAACAAACCAACAAAAGTAGCCTGGGCTGGGCACAGTAGTGCACACCTGTAGTCCCAGCTACGTAGGAGGCTGAGGCAGGAGTCTGAGAGTTCAAGTCCAGCCTGGGGAATATAGCAAGACTCTGTCTTTACAAAAAAAAAAAAAAAATTAGCCAGGTCTGGTGGCATGCGCCTATGGTTCTAGCTACTCGGGGACCTGAGGTAGGAGGATCATTTGAGCCCAGGAGGTCGAGGCTACAGTCAGCTGTGATTGCACCACTGACATTCCAGTCTGGGTAGCAGAGCGAGATCCTGTCTCAAAAAAGGGGAAAAAGCCCGGGCGCGGTGGCTCACGCCTGTAATCCCAGCGCTTTGGGAGGCCCAGGTGGGTGGATCACCTGAGGTTGGGAGTTCGAGACCAGCCTGGCCAACACGGTTAAACGCCATCTCGACTAAAAATACAAAAGTAGCCAGGTGTGGTGGCGCATGCCTGTAATCCCAGCTACTCAGGAGGCTGAGGCAGGAGAATCACTTGAACCTGGGAAGTGGAGGTTGCAGTGAGCCGAGATCGTGCCGTTGCACTCCAGTCTGGGTGATAAGAGCAAAACTCCGTCTCAAAAAAAAAAGGACGCCGGAGGTGGGAAGCTGTCTAGAATGTGGAGAGACCTGGTCTTCCCCACACAGGTGGTTTGAACTTCTTTCATAAAATAGAGATGAGGTCTCACTCTATTGCCCAGGCTGCAACCCCTGGACTGAAGCGATCCTCCAGCCTCAGTCTCCCAAAGTGCTGGGATTATAGGTGTGAGCCACCACACCCGGCTGAGAACTGTTTTTCTACGTGTTACTTTATGCCTTAGTATAGATAGGTACAGCAAGATACTGGATTTCTCCCTGCCCACCCCGACTCAAAACACAGTGGGGCTCCCTCCCGAGGCAGCACGTGGTGGATCTGAAGGCACCCTTCCTCCCAACTCCTCTGCCGCACCCCTCCCTGTGCCTCAGCTTCCTCCTCTTAGAAGCTGTTTCTTTATTTTTTCTTTCTTTTCTTTTGTTTCTTTGAGCTATCTCCTACAGGAAGAGGCTGTTAGGGTGCAGCCTCGATCCTTGTCCAGTGAAGACTGACAGTTTATTTCTCTAGGACTTCATTGAAAGCCAAAGTTATGTTCTTGGTTTGAAGAAGGGTGTTAGCTCTTGCCTTCTGGGTTTCTGACTACAAATTCTGGGCAGCATCGGAGGTACCAGAGCTGAGATTTCAGCTGGATATCAAGTCAAGGCTGGATGTCCTGCAGGAAGGGAGTGACTGCCCGAGGGTTTGGTGCTGGTGAGTGGAAAGGGCCTGAGTCCCAAGGGTAGTACTGAGGGGTCTGTGCCAGAGGCTGATGCCAGGGTGTTGCAATGCGAGTGACTTCAGTTAACCAAGCAGGGTGGTGAAGTGGCCCATTCTCAGGTCAAGGACAGGCCTTGCTGCTTTTGAGTTGTTGGGGAGGGAGGGGCTTTCGGTAACTGACCACCTGCCCCCCCTCAACTCCTTCTGCCTGGTTTGGGTGTTGCCCCCACCCAGAAGGCAGGGAGTGTTCCAGATTGCTAGGCTGGCAGGGATCTGGGACACAGCGAATCTTTTGATGGTTGTACCCCAGTTAATGGAAGAATGCTTTGGGAAGGCAGTGGGGGCTGTGGAAGGAGCTGTGGGCTTGAAGTCATCAGACCTGGCATGGCGTTAAAGCATCTTCACTTCCGTGGCATTAAAGCATCTTCACCTCCGCCTGGCTGACCTTGTTCAGCTGGTCCTGGGACTTTGCGCATACTAAATGAGAGGCTATCCCCCGAAAATGCTGAGAGGTTCATAAGGCATCGGGCCATTGGAGCAGTAGGTTGTGGCTTAATGCCTTTAGAATGAGCTTTGGGACACGTCCTCAGGCTGTGTGTAAGTGGGTGAAGAGGGGCTTTATCTTTTGTCCTTCTCCCCTCCCTCCCAGAGGCAAGCAGCACCCATTCCCCCCAGCCTCAATGCCTTATTTTGACGTTTCTTTTCTCTGCATACCAAGAAGGTTATATTCAACTGTGCTGGTCTGAGGTGGTGCTCTCCTGTGCTTCATTAGGTTAATTTGTTGACGGTTGTCTCCTGGGATCTGACCGAGAATTGGCTCTAAAGCTGCTACAGCCTCCAAAACAGTCCCTGCTGTTCTCCTTTTGGGGCACTCTCTGCTTTGCTCCTCAATCCGGTGCTTTTGTTGATCCTTCCATTTACCTGCAAGCTGGTGAGGGTCTCCTTTGAGGTTCCCTGTACTGGGAGGCGGAAGTAGCTCAAGGCTGCATCTCCTGGGGATGGAAGATGGAGTCTTCAAGGCCCTTGCTGCCCCTGACCTCTGGATCCTGGCTGCCAGTTGCTCTGGACAGCCTCAGCTACCTGAACATGGATCAGCCATTCAGGGGACATTTATTGATAAATGGTCTCCCCAAATTTGCCAAATTTGTGACCACAAACTTCTTAGAAGACTGTAGGATTGGTACAGTGGCTCACGCCTGTAATCCCAGCACCTTGGGAGGCCTAGGTGGGTGGATCACTTGAGGTCAGGAGTTTGAGACCAACCTAGCCAACATAATGAAACCCCATCTCTGCTGAAAATACAAAAATTAGCTGGGCTTGGTGGTGTGGGCCTGTAGTCCCAGCTACTTGGGAGGCTGGGGTAGGAGAATTGCTTGAACCCAGGAGGCAGAGGTTGCAGTGAGCCAAGATTGCGCCACTGTACTCCAGCCTGGGCAACCGAGTGAGACTCCATTAAAAAAAAAAAAAATAGGCCATAGTGTTGCCTAGCCACCTCCTAAATTTCCCTAGTTACTCCCTTTCTCTTTTAGAAGACTATTTCACACCTGGTCTCTCTGTAAATCTCCAACCCCAACAATAAAGGGACCCTCACTGTCTGTGCTACTTGCTCGGCTTTGCCACCTGTCCGACACGAAGCCCCTCCAGGAGGACCAGGCTCGATGCCGTCATCTCTTGCTGCTCCTGGTCTTTTTTCCTCTGTTTGCCTCTTTTTCCTGCATCATAAATTTCTCCTCTAATAATTCATTCCCATCAGTGTACACACATTCTGGACCATCTCTCAGCTGAACCCCATTCTACATTCCACTCTTACATCCCATTCCTTTTTTTTTTTTTTTTTTGAGAGAGAGTCTTACTCTGTCACCCAGGCAGGAGTGCAGTGGCGCGATCTCAGCTCACCACAGCCTCTACCTCCCAGGTTCATTCGAGTCTCCTGCCTCAGCCTCCCAAGTGGCAGGATTACAGGCGTGAGCCACCGCACCTGGCTGTCAGTGGCTATTAACCTATTCATCACAAACAATTTTAGAACATCACCCCAGAAGGAAACTCCAGCCCACAGGCAGTCATTCCCCATTCTCCTCTATCCCCCAGCCCCTGGCAACTGGTAGTCTACTGTCTTTCTCTATGGATTTGCCTATTCTGTACATTTTATATAAATCATCCAGCATGGGGCCTTTTGTGCCTGGCTCCTTTTTTTTTTTTTTTAAGACGTAGTCTTGCTCTGTCGCTCAGGCTGGAGTGCAGTGGCGCGATCTCAGCTCACTGCAAGCTCCGCCTTCCCGGGTTCATGCCATTCTCCTGCCTCAGCCTCCTGAGTAGCTGGGACTGCAGGCGCCTGCCACCACGCCCGGCTAATTTTTTGTGTTTTTAGTAGAGACGGGGTTTCACCTTGTTAACCAGGATGGTCTCAATCTCCTGACCTCGTGATCCACCTGCCTCGGCCTCCCAAAGTGCTGGGATTGCAGGCTTGAGCCCCTGAACCTGGCTGTGCCTGGCTTCTTTCACTTAGCACGGGGTTTTCAGGTTCATCCATGCTGTAACAGGTACCAGAATTTGATTCCTTTTTATATCTGAATAATACTCCCTTGTACGTATATACCACATTTTGTTTATATATTGGTTGAAGGAACTTTGAGTTGTTTCCATGTTGGCACTCTTATGAATAATGCTGTGTACAAGTTTGTTTGTTTTTTTTTGAGATGGAGTCTCGCTCTGTCACCAGGCTAGAGTGCAGTGGCGCGATCTCGGCTCACTGCAACCTCTGCCTCCGAAGTTCAAGCGATTCTCCTGCCTCAGCCTCCTGAGTAGCTGGCACTACAGGCACTGCCACTACGCCCAGCTAATTTTTGTATTTTTTTTTTTTTTTTTTTGAGACTGAGTGTGGCTCTGTCGCCCAGGCTGGAGTGCAGTGGCCGGATCTCAGCTCACTGCAAGCTCCGCCTCCCGGGTTCACGCCATTCTCCTGCCTCAGCCTCCCGAGTAGCTGGGACCACAGGCGCCCGCCACTTCGCCCGGCTAGTTTTTTGTATTTTTTAGTAGAGACGGGGTTTCACCGTGTTCGCCAGGATGGTCTCGATCTCCTGACCTCGTGATCCGCCCGTCTCGGCCTCCCAAAGTGCTGGGATTACAGGCTTGAGCCACCGCGCCCGGCCAATTTTTGTATTTTTAATGGAGATGGGGTTTCACCAAGTTGGCCAGATGGTCTTGATCTCTTGAACTAGTGATCCACCCACCTTGGCCTCCCAAAGTACTGGGATTACAGGCGTGAGCCACTGCGCCCAGCCATGTGTACAAGTTTTTATGTGAACCTAAGTTTTTATTTCTCTTGAGTTTATGCCTAGAAGTGGAATTGCTGAGTCATATGTTTTGGTGACTGGACATTTAATCTTTTGAGGAACTGCCAGACTGTTTCCCAAAGTGACTGCACCATTTCACATTCCCACCAGCAAAGTCTGAGGGTTCCAATGTCTCTGCGTCCTCACTAACGCTGGTTATTATCTGTCTTGTTAATAACAGCCACCCTGATGGGCAGGAAGTGGTATCTGATTATGGTTTCGATTTGCATTTCCCTGATGATTAATGACGTTGAGCATCTTTTCCTGTGCTTGAGCCTTGCAATACCCCTGGATCAGTCATTGTGAAGGTCACCACTGCCCTCCATCCAGTGGTCAATTCTCAGTCCTCACCTTACTTTTTCAAACACTTGACACTGTTAATTCCTCCTTCATTCTTGAAACTTTCATCTCTTGGCTTCCCAGATGCAGGGCTGTTTTTTCGTCTTACCTCACTGGCTTTTTCTTTCCTGGCTTCTCTTTTAGACAGCAGAGTGCCCCAGGCTCTGTCCTGAGCTGCCTACTCTTGTCTGTGGCAGACCCTCCCTAGATCATTTCTTCTGGTCCTATAGTTTTAAGAATGAACTGTACTCTGATGACTCTCAAATATATCCCTCTAACTCTGACCTCACCCATGAGCTTCAGACAGGTGTGTCCAACTGCCTGTTTCCATCTGCATGTGAATGTCTAAAAAACTTCCTTTTTTTTTTTTTTTTTGAGTTGGGGTATCACTCTGTCACCCATCTTGGAGTGCCATGGCATAATCACGGCTCACTGCAACCTTGAACTCCTGGGCTCAAGTGATCCTTACAGTTCAGCCTCCTGAGTAGCTAGGACTACAGGCACGTGCTACCATGCCCAGCTAATGTTTTTACTTGTTTATTTGTTTGCTTGAGACGCAGTCTCACTCTGTTGCCAGGCTGTAGTGCAGTGGTGCGATCTCAGCTCACGCAATCTCTGACTCTCTGGTTCAAGCAATTCTCCTGCCTCCGCCTCCCGAGTAGCTGGGATTACAGGCACCCGCCACCACGCCCAGCTAATTTTTTGTATTTTTAGTAGAGACGGGGTTTTGCCATGCTGACCAGGAAGGTCTCAATCTCCAGACCGCGTGATCCGCCCACCTTGGCCTCCCAAAGTGCTGAGATTACAGGCGTGAGCCACCATGCCCAGTGTTTTTACTTTTTTGTAGAGATGGGTTCTTGCTGTATTGCTCAGGCTGGTCTCAAACTCCTGACCTCAAGTGATCTTCCCGCCTTGGCTTCCCAAAATGTTGGGATTACAGGCATGAGCTACCACACCCGGCCTAAAAGACATTTTAAATTTAACCAGAACTTTTGTTTTTTCTCAGCAAAACCCATTAATTTTCTGTCTTTTCTGTATAGTGAATGGCACCCCCATCCACCAGGTTGCTCAGGCCACAGCCTCCATGTCTCCCTGATTCCTGTCTTCCTCTTCCCACCCTGTTCCCCTCTTCCTTTCCCCATGGGCCCCCTCCTTGTACCCTCCAACTACCCTACTAGTTAAGCCCTTTAGAGTACATCCAGCCATTTCTCACCACCTCCACCACTTGGGATATTGCAGCAGTTCCTTTCTGGTCTCCCTGCTAGTCTTATGCAACAGCCAGAGTAGTCCTTTAATAAAACATGTTTTAACCTAAAAGCATTTTAGATTTTTACTATGAAATGCATCATAGACTCAAAGTAGTATATAGCGTGTTTGTGCTCTTTAAAGAATAAACAAGAAATACTCCTCCATGGCCGGGTGCAGTGGCTCATGCCTGTAATCCCAGCAATTTGGGAGGCCGAGGCGGGTGGATCACCTGAGGTCAGGAGTTGGAGACCAGCCTGGGCAACGTAGTGAAACCCCATCTCTAATAAAAATACAAAAAATTAGCTGGATGTGGTGGCACACGCCTGTAATCCCAGCTACTCGGGAGGCTGAGACAGGAGAATTGTTTGAACCCAGGAAGTGGAGGCTGCAGTGAGCCAAGATCATGCCACTGCACTCCAGCCTGGTGACAGAGCAAGACTCCGTCTCAAAAGAAAAAAAATACTTCTGTACCCACCACCTGCATTATGAGGTACGCAGTACTCCTGAAGCGTCTTCAGCCCTCCTTATTTCATCTACCTCTCTTCTCCCTCCAGAGGAATTCCCTGAATTTTGTGTTGTTTCCTTGATTTTCTCTATTATTATCTTTACAGAGAGGCATAGACAATGTCTTGCTTAGCTTTGCATATTTTTTAGCTTTTCATGGATTCGTGCTGTGATCATTTATCCATGACTACTCTTTTTGCTCGATATAATAGTTTTTTGGCCATATTCATCCCTGTTAATGTCTGAAACTGGAGTTCATTCGTTTTACTATATGGCACAAAATGCACCACAATTTATCCATTCTTTTTTTTTGAGACAGAGTTTCGCTCTTGTTGCCCAGGCTGGAGTGCATTGGCGCGATCTCCACCTCTGGGGTTCAAGCGATTCTCCTGCCTCAGCCTCCCGAGTAGCTGGGATTACAGGCATGTGCCACCATGCCCAGCTAATTTTGTATTTTTAGTAGAGATGGAATTTCTTCATGTTGGTCAGGCTGGTCTCAAACTCCCGACCTCAGGTGATCCACCCACCTCGGCCTCCAAAAGTGCTAGAATTACAGGCGTAAGCCACCACGCCTGGGCTTTTTTTTTTTTTTTTTGAGACAGGGTTTTGCTCTTGTCACCCAGGCTAGAGTGCAATGGTGTGATCTCGGCTCACTGCAACCTCCGCTTCCTGGATTCAAGTGATTCTCCTGCCTCAGCCTCCCGCATAGCTGGGATTATAGTTGGCCACCACAACGCTTGGCTGAATTTTTGTATTTTTAGTAGAGGTGGGGTTTCACCATGTTGGCTAGGCTGGTCTTGAGCTCCTGACCTCAGGTGATCCACCTGCCTCAGTCTCCCAAAGTGGTGGGATTACAGGCATGAGCCACCAGGCCTGCCTTCTCTGAGCTCTTTGTATTGAGGTACGCATGGTCTTATCATGAATGATCTGAGTAGCTGTGAAGGGGAGCGAGCCCATGACGCAGTGGGCAGCTGAGAGGCACAGGTAGAAATGAACTGTGAGAGAGTCAGTGCCAGGTCACTTTTGGGATTTTTAGTGCATGTCAGGGGGCCTCTGATTTTTTTTTTTAGCTCCTCCCCATGGCTCCATTTGCCCTCACCACAGCAAGCTGAGCAGCCTAAGTTTGCAGTAACACCTGGACCTGGGGCTCCCAAAGCAAGGGCCTTTGCCAGATGCTCTACTTCTCTGCTCTTTCCAGACATGTTGTCAAAACCAGGGATTTTCCTCTCCCCAACAGGCAGTGCAATTCCATCAGGTGCCCCCTGCGTTGATCTAGCATCCCAAGGAGTTAGTGACCTCTGATTGAGTTGCTTCCTTTGGAAGCCTCCTGTGCCAGCTTTGCCCAGCCCCCGCCTTCAGTGGCCACTGCAGGACTGCCTAGCCAGAAACCAGGTCTCCCCAGGCAGGACCTCTTGCTCCCATCAACTGCAAAGTCACTGCCTTCCAGGGCCACCTGCCTCATGACTGGCTCTCCTCAGGTCACAGGAAGCTGGGAGCGGAACCCTGAAAGAACTTGAGTTCTTTCCTTAGATGCTGAGCATGCAGCAGGCAGAGGGAGAATGAGAGGAGACAAGGACCTGGCTTCCCATCTACAGTCTGTTCAGACAAGGCCATGACTAGAGTGGGATCTGCTAAATGGGTACAGCAGAACATTGGAAGAAGCACCTTTGAGCCAGTACTGCTGGGGTCTCTGGATTAGAGCCAGGAGCCCTGGTGAGGCCTGTGGGTGGGGCTTCACTTGTGACCCTGAGAAGCCAACTCCACATCTCCTTCCCTCTCACTCCTGAGCCCTGGGTGGTTCAGGGAGGCCACAGCCTTTCTGTGCCCTGACCTATCCCAAAGTCACCTCTATTCACAAGGTCGTGACCTTAGGTAAGTTCCTCTACTTTTGTGAACATCATTTTCCCACCCAGAATAATGTCCTTATTGCAATATGTTTGTTCCATTCCCTGCTGGCTTTGTGGCCACAAATGGAGGGGCAGCTAGGTTTCTTGAACACAGAGCCTGAGAGGCCTTGTCTGCAGCTGCTGGAAGCAGCCAGGAGACCCCAAAAGTGGGCTGGAGACTTCATCAAGGATCGGGAACAGGGCTGCGCTGAGAGGCCCAGGGGCTAGGTCAGCAGCGCTGCTAGGCGGATTTGGAGGGGAGCTGGGGAGAGGCGAGGCAGCCAGCTTTGCAGGATTCCCACGGCACAGAGCCAGTGCTCAGGGGTTCCCTTCTCAGCGTTCCTCTCACCTGCTGTGATTCTCTCGCACCTGGCATGGATCCGAGCTCCTTTCCTTATGGCTGAGACCCAAACTGCCTACAAGTGGCCTCTTCTCCCTGTTCTTGTCTGGAAGGGCAGCATGGGGCCTTAGGCTGTCAGCGCTACCCGGGACCCTGGCATTCACTTTGTCCATAATGTACATATGGATGTAGGCAACTGCCCTCAGGGCTGTCTCGGGGCAGGACCAAGCCCAGCAGCCACACCTCCTGACACAGCCAGGTTCTCCCCCAACGTCGGAGCTGACAGGACTGTTCATGGTTCACTGAGTGGACCCAGCAATGCCTCATTGATAATCCACAGTTGAGAGAAGAGGGGCGGTCAGAGACCGGCCAGCCCTCCCTTCTGACTGGGAGAGGCCTCTGCAGGCACTGACAGGCTCCAAAGAGCGCTGTGGGGGCAGTCAGCATCCATAGTCCCCTGGCATCTTCCCTGGGCTGTTTTCTCTGACGTTTCACCTGAAACTAACTGTACATAGCTGAGCTAGGAACCTTCTAAATCTGATACTTCCAGCATGTGGCTTAGGGAAAATCACTTGACTCCTTCTTTACCTTCTGGCTAAGAAGTAAAAACTCTGGGTTAATCTAGTCCTCCAGGCCCTGGAGTCCCACAGAGTGATGCTATCTGTACAACTAGAGGGCAGAGCCCTTGGTCATGTCCACCCTTTGATTAAGTGGGCATCTCCTGTGCTGCTAGCTTTGTCCCCTATGGGACTTGGGGTGGGGTTGGGACAAAGCCTGGTGCTGGGACAAAGCCTGGTGCCCGTGCGATTCATCTGCACATTATTTCTCCTCTCTGCCATTTTAGGGTCGCACTGCGGCAGCCTGGCGCTCGACATGTGAAAGGGAACCTGTCAGGATTACTGCGAGCTAACAGCAGGACAGGCTGGCCCCGGGGAGCGGGGATGGGCAGAGCAGCTGCTGAACCTGGGCCAGCAGTACCAGGAAGGAGACCTGGGCCCTGACGGGGAGCTCAGCACACGCTCGCCTGACCCAGATGGTATTGGACACAGTGCCCCGCTGAACGGCAGCTGTTCCCAACGCCAGAGGACCCCACAGCCACAGTAGGAGCTTTGCGACCCCTATGCAACTGCAGCTGGGGGTGAGACCACGAGGAGAAGGGCCCAGCACCTCATATGGGAAGCAGTAGGGCAGGACCTACCACGAAAAGGACCTCGATCTCTGCAGCGGAGTTTTCCAGCACTCACAGCCTTCCCGTTTTTCTCCTCTCAGGCCTGGGGTTTGGCTTCCCTCCTCTGGCAGAGGTTTTGGGCCAGGAGGACCAGCCGAGGTGGGACACGTGCATGGAACCCAGGTCTCCTGAAGCCCATGTGCTCTCTGTTGTGATTGGAGTTCTAGGGCTTCCCCGCTGCCGGGGACGAGGGGCCGCCTCATTGTCTGCTCATGAACCACAAGGACCCCGACTGCTCCAGACTGGATTATTTCAAGCCGCCAAAGAGGGGGACCCCTAGAGCTGGCAGCCAGCAATCCCAAGGGACTAGAGGGCTGCGATGGACTGCCCTCCCCCTCACCAGGGTGGCGGGAGAGGCAGAGCCTCTGTGGCCCAGCTAGTGACAGACCCGATGAAGCCCTAAGCAGGGGCCCCACCTGACTCAGGGACAGGACAGTCACTCCTGCCAACGTGCGTTCTCCCCACATTGAGGGAGAGCGTGGCAAGGGACCCCTGCCACTGTCCCCTGCTACAGCACGTGCCCCTATGCCCTTTGCATGTGGTGCCAGAATAGACAGGCTACACTGTGGCTGGCCCCTCAGTGGGCTGGGAAAGGAGTGGCCACAGTGACCACCACCCACCTGCTGGCACCATGAAGTGCTCCCTGCGGGTGTGGTTCCTCTCTGTGGCCTTCTTGCTGGTATTCATCATGTCCCTACTCTTCACCTACTCGCACCACAGCATGGCCACACTGCCCTACCTGGACTCGGGGGCCCTGGGTGGGACGCACCGGGTGAAGCTGGTGCCCGGCTATGCTGGCCTGCAGCGCCTTAGCAAGGAGGGGCTCTCGGGCAAGAGCTGCACCTGTCGCCGCTGCATGGGTGACACTGGCGCCTCCGACTGGTTTGACAGCCACTTTGATGGCAACATTTCCCCCGTCTGGACCCGAGAGAACATGGATCTTCCACCGGATGTCCAGAGGTGGTGGATGGTAAGAGTTGCTGCCCCCTTCCAGGGATCTGTCCCCGGTTTTAAAGCCACTCAGGGCCCCCTCTTGGATTTCTGGCCCCCAGAGTCTTGACAAAGTATAATGCCTGTTTGACCAAGCCATTTATAGGATCACAGATGACTGAAGGGCAGAGCGAGCATTGACCTGATGGAGTGGACTAGTATTTTCCAGTGCCTGTAGGACCTGAGCATAGGCCAGAAATGCCTCCTGGACCAGGCAGGCAGCACAGACACAGGGAGCAGGTGGGAGTGAGGAGTACAGCCATGGGGGGCCTGCCCCAGAGGAAGGAGGCAGCCACCCCTTGGCCCCAGCAGTTGTTGCTGCACAAGGCTGGATCTGGGTTTTTTTTTTAAGTAAACCCAGAAATCCAGATTTTAAAACTAAGTATCCTAATTTATGAACATTGACTCACAATAATTGTTTTCTATTTGTTTGTTTGTTTGTTTTTTGAGATGGAGTCTCATTTTGTCACCCAGGCTGGAGTGCAGTGGTGCCGTGATGGCTCACTGTAACTTCTGCCTGCGGGTTCAAGTGATTCTCCTGCCTCAGCCTCCCTAGTAGCTGGAATTACAGGCATGCGCCACCACCCTCAGCTAATTTTTTTGTATTTTTAGTAGAGACGAGGTTTCACCGTGTTGGCCAGGCTGGTCTCAAACTCCTGACCTCAGATGATCCTCCCGCCTCAGCCTTCCAAAGTGCTGGGATTACAGGTGTGAGCCACTATGCCCAGCTGAAATAATTGTAAATACCATTATAACAGAGCTTCTTGCTTGGTTCTTTACAATTGCTGGAAGACTTTTTACTAGGCTGGGATAAGAAAGCCTTGTAGGGAAGGCTGGGCGCGGTGGCTCATGCCTGTAATCCCAGCACTTTGGGAGCCCAAGCTGGACGGGTTACGAGGTCAGGAGTTTGAGACCAGCCTGATCAACATGTTGAAACCCCGTCTACTAAAAATTAAAAAAAAAAATTAGCCAGGCATGGTGGCAGGCGCCTGTAATCCCAGCGACTCAGGAGGCTGAGGCAGGAGAATCGCTTGAACCTGGGAGGCAGAGGTTGCAGTGAGCCAAGATCACGCCACTGCACTCCCGCCTGGGCAACAACGTGAGACTCTGTCTCAAAAAAAAGAAAAGAAAAGAAAGGTGTGTAGGGAAGACTTAATCTATTTTATGAAATAAAGTGTTGCCTGATTCTAGAGTTAAAAAAAAACAAGCAATGTAAAGAACCGTCAGGGGCTAAGGGAGTTGAAGGGGTGGGGCTGGGGGGTTCTCCCTGTCTTTCCAGTCATCACTTTTCTGCTACTTGTAATTCCTTCTGCCTCGCCCCAAGGCTCTGGAGTCACTCCCCAGGCTCTGCAGGCCATCTGGTTGCCACACATGTCATGGGTGGAACCATGTCAGCACTGAGCCCCTGCAGGCTCCCAAGCTGTGAGGGATGAGCTCTTGTGATCAGGCTTATCAGAACGATGCCACAGAACATGCCTTCCAGCCCAGACTATCAGAGTGCCCAAGGACCAGGGTCTGCAGAGCTAGGGCCACTAGGAGCCCCGTGGGCTCTTACTGTGACAGCTTTTTTTGATACAGGTTCTCACTGTCTTTGCAGTGGCACAGTCTTGGTTCACTGCATCCTTGACCCCCCCCAGGCTCAAGCGATCCTCCTACCTCAGCTTCAGAGTAGCTGGGACTACAGGCACGCACCACCACACCTGGCTAATTTTTATATAGGAATTCTTGTCTCAGAGTCAATCTCTCCCTACAGATCAATCTCCCATCTCCCCTGAGCAGGCCCTGCTCACCCACAAACCCATTGAGTTATGGCTCCATCTACAGAATGCTTTATTTTATTTTTATGTGGGTTTTTTTTTTTTTTTTGAGTAAAAGTAATTCCAACACTTTTGAGTAAAAGTAATCCCACACCTTGGCTGGGCGCGGTGGCTCACGCCTGTAATCCCAGCACTTTGGGAGGCCGAGGCGGGCGGATCACAAGGTCAGGAGATCGAGACCACAGTGAAACCCCGTCTCTACTAAAAATACAAAAAATTAGCCGGGCGCGGTGGTGGGCGCCTGTAGTCCCAGCTACTCAGGAGGCTGAGGCAGGAGAATGGCGTGAACCCGGGAGGCGGAGCTTGCAGTGAGCCGAGATCGCGCCACTGCACTCCAGCCTGGGCGACAGCGCGAGACTCTGTCTCAAAAAAAAAAAAAAAAAAAAAATCCCACACCTTGGGAGGCCAAAGCAGGTGGATCACCTGAGTTCGGGAGTTCGAGACCAGCCTGACCAATATGAAAAAACCCCATGTCTACTAAAAATACAAAATTAGCTGGGTGTGGTGGCGCATGCCTGTAATTCCAGCTAGTCAGGAGGCCGAGGCAGGAGAATCGCTTGAATCCAGGATGCGGAGGTTGCGGTGAGCCAAGATTGTGCCATTGCACTCCAGCCTGGGCAACAAGAGTGAAACTCTATCTCAAAAAAAAAAAAGAAAAGTCAGGATTTCATTTTTCTTATTTCATATGAAATCCTTACTTTCTTTCTTTTTTTTTTTTTGGGGGGATGGAGTCTCGCTCTGTCGCCCAGGCTGGAGAAAATCCTTACTTTCATTGTCTCTTGAAAAATGGGAAACTTTGGCCCTTCTGGGCTCATGATCCCACGTGGCAACAGTTGGCTGAAGTTGCCCTTCTTTGCCGGGGCTCAGATCTGTTGGGTGTGGACCTTACCTACCACGTTACTCCTGTGTGGTACCTGCTGGGTCCCTAAGCATCTGATTGGTGCTGCCTTGTTTCACGGTCTTTGACCAACAGCTGGTTAGTACAGGTCTCGCTGGTAGGAGGGGACACCAGGACACCAGTTTTATTCCAGCCATTCTGGCTCTGAAAGAATTATCAGCCTCTCTGCCCTTCCCTGGGTGGGGGCTCAGGGAGTGGCTGGACTGTTGCCCTAGACGCGGCTTCTGCAACCCCAGTCCTCAGCCTGAGTGCTGAGGGCGCCCCCTGTAGGCTGACCAGGAAGGAGCCCCTAAAGGAGGCTGCTCTGTTCCGTGGCCCAGGCCCGCAGGTTCCCAGAGAATGTGTGAAAGGCACCTTGATCCAGAGCCCCTCCTAGTGCATCAGAGCCACCCGTGACTAGCAGGGCACCCAATCTCCAGACGTTGAGACTCACTCACAACTGGGGACTTTGCTGTCGTTGAGAGAGGGAGAGACCCTCACTGCCCAGAGGAAAGAATCTCTGTTCCCTGGCAGAGCCCTGGATAAAGAGGCCTGTGCCCAGGCACTGGAGAGTGAGAGCAGAAGAGGGGAGGATGGGGCCCCTCCTCCTTCACACACCTCTCCCCTTCCTCATTTTCCGTCTTCCTCTCCCTTCCATAGATGCTGCAGCCCCAGTTCAAATCACAGAACACCAACGAGGTGCTGGAGAAGCTGTTCCAAATAGTGCCCGGCGAGAACCCCTACCGCTTCCGGGACCCCCACCAGTGCCGGCGCTGTGCTGTGGTGGGGAACTCCGGCAACCTGCGGGGCTCTGGCTATGGGCAGGACGTGGACGGACACAACTTCATCATGAGGTGAGCCCCTGCGGAGCCCAAGGGTGGGTCCAGGACGGGCCTCCGGGAGGGGGACTGCTCTCCTCTGCCATGTCTGGCAGAGTGCATGCTGCCAGTTACCAATGTGCTCTGGGGCCCTGCCTCCCAGCGTCTTTCATAGCAGGCTTGGAGCTCTCTCCTTTGCCTGTTTGGGGTGGATGGGGAGCCAGAATCCCAAATCTAAGCTTTGCTTGAGGCCTGCACTCTGTTTCCAATGCTCTGAATTCCTCTGGAAACAGCTGACATGCGATTCCTGGCTGACGTTTGGTGAAAAATCCCACCAGAGGCCGGGCACGGTGGCTCATCCCTGTAATTCCAGTGCTTTGAGAGGCTGAGGTGGGAGGATCGCTTGAGCCCCAGGAGTTAGAGACCAGCCTAGGTAACATGGCAAAACCCTGTGTCTGCAAAAAATTTTTAAAGATTAGCTGGGCATTGTGGTGTGTGTCTGTATTCCCATCTACTGGGGTGGCTGAGGCAGGAGGATTGCTTGAACCCAGGGATTCGAGGCTACAGTGAGCTATGATTGTACCAGTTCACTCCAGCCTGGGCAATAGACTGAGACACTGTCTCAAAAACAAAAATTCCCATCAGAAGCCGGCCCTGTCCTCCTCATCCCCTCAGCAGCTGAGCGAGTGAGGGCCCCAAGCCCAGCTAGCATCCTGCTTCTCAGCAGCAGGTGATTCTCTCTGGCAGATGCATGGAATGCAGATGTCGTGGGTGCTAAAAGGAGCTGTTTGGTATTTGCTCTGGGGCTCATTCATTCCCAAGACGTCTATTCCCCGCCGTGAGGAGGGGAGAAGAGTTGGGAGGGCGTTCAGTCCTGACCGAGACTCTGCAGCGAAGGCCTGGGCATGAACAGGGAACGGGGGCAGGCTCGCAACCTGAACATGGGCTGCTTGCTCTGCTCCAGAGCCTGTGTTTTCTGATGTCCCCCCTTGACTTGGCTGGGGACAAGAAATGCCACAGTGGGGATCCTTCTACCCAACTCCTTGATGGAGGAAGAGCCTGAAGAACCGAGATC
This sequence comes from Theropithecus gelada, assembly GCF_003255815.1. Classification (NCBI taxonomy): domain Eukaryota; kingdom Metazoa; phylum Chordata; class Mammalia; order Primates; family Cercopithecidae; genus Theropithecus; species Theropithecus gelada. Next base: position 31,731,717 of record NC_037688.1, read on the forward strand.
CTGCCAATGCCCAGTTTTCACTCATCTCTTAGGCTGAGCATTGCAGAAAGACCAGGTTTCCCAGGAGGCAGAAGGAAGGGCTTTGTCTTAGAAACTGTTACTGTCTCCATAGCAACACAAAGGCAGCAATATGTCTCGGAGGCATTCAGCATTCCATGTAAGACCTTCCTCATGTTGGGAAATGGTGCAAGTGGGAGGGTGAACAGGATGGACTGGACCCTGTCCAGGACCCTGGAACCACCTGAGGATATCCATATCCTCCAACTGCTGATAACCCAATGGGAGAGAGATGGCATGGGAACTGGTGTTAGAGGGGCCTCTTCTCTTTCCAGACACCATGGCCAGGTTGGGAATTGAGGGATCTGTCACTTCCATGCAGCTCTGGGCACTCGGAAAGCCCAGGACAGTGCTCTCAGCTGCCTGAAGCACCTGCATCAGGTTTGAGCTTTCACTGGGCAGGCACCTACGTGATGGTCAGGAAGCTCCTGGGTGGAAGCCCTGCAGGCCCAAAAGGACTGGCTGTAAGTTTCCTGGCCGGTACTGTCAGGCGGGGCTGCAGAAAGAAATTTATAAGGCTGGGCGCGGCAGCTCACGCCTGTAATCCCAGCACTTTGGGAGGCCGAGGCAGGCAGATCACCTAAGGTCAGGAGTTCAAGACCAGCCTGGCGAACATGGTGAAATCCCATCTCTACTAAAAATACAAAAATTAGCCGGGCATGGTGGTGCATAACTATAATCCCAGCTACTCAGGAGGCTGAGGCAGGAGAATCGTCTGAACCCAGGAGGCGGAGGTTGTAGTGAACCAAGATCATGCCATTGCGCTCCAGCCTGGGCAACAAGGGAGAAACTGTCTCAAAAAAAAAAAAAAAATTTATAAATGCTTCCTCCCGGGGGCCAGGTAAGGAAGTGGGGTGGTATAGAGTGGACCCCAGAATCACTTTCTGGAAGGGGTGACCTGGGTAGTAATTGGCCATCTGCTGGTCTAAGGAACTGGCTGGCAGTGGATAAGCTGGGCTTGCTGGTGTGAGCCTGTAGTCCTAGCTACTCGGGAGGCTAAGGCAGGAGGATCATTTGAGCCCAAGAGTTTGAGGCTGTGGTGAGCTGTGATGGCACCACTGCACTCTAGCCTGGGCAACAGAGCAAGACCCTATCTCAAAAACAAAAACAACAGATGGCACTGGGGGTGACTCCAATTGTAGGCATATCCAAGTTTGGAACCAATGGTCCTGGAAGCAAGACCCACTGGAGGGCTGAACTGAGTTACAGCAAGATGATGGCCTGATCCACCTGTGCCCCGCCCACCTCGCTGCCATTCCCTCCTCCTCTTTGTCCTCTGAGCCCTGTGGACCGCTTCAAGTCCAGTTAAGCTGATCTTGCCTCAGTTGGCCTGCAGATCCATCCACAACTCCGAGAACAGTGCCCTCTAGACAGGAGGCGTGCCACAGATACATGCAGGAGTGAAGGAGACTAGGCAGCCAACAGCATGTCCTAACCAGGGAGTACACACCCCACTTGCGCCCTGGTCTGAATACTTCTTTAGCTGCTGGAGGCAGCCAGGGACAGATAGATTTCTAGAATGCCGTGTTCCCGAGTCCCAGAGATGCAGCTCATACTCCTTGTCCTGCTCTGGCCCCTTTCCAGGGCGTGGCTTCTCCAGGATGAATCAGAGCCTTGAAACAAAACCTCGTCCCTGTTAGAGTGCCATGTTCCTTCCCTTTCCTGTGGAGGCTGTGAAACATCTTTTGGGACGTCTTGCTCCCTTCATTCCCAGATATTTCGAAGCTGGTGACTGGCCAGCCACAGGGGAAGTGAGGGAGGGCCAGGCTCTGTAGCACGGCCAGCCTGGAGGCAGGGTGACCCTGGCTGACAGGTCCCATGGGGACTTCATGACAGCTCGGGCTGCCAAGTCGCTGTAGAAGGTGGGTCTTCAGAAGCCAGCCTGGGCTGGATGCAGCCCTGTGCTCTGCAGAATCTCTTGGCCTCACCATCTCTGGTGAGATGAAGTTTGTTTCTTAGGTCCTCTCAAGTGTACACCTTGGCTGGGCACGGTGGCTCACGCCTGTAATCCCACTACTTTGGGAGGCTGAGGCGAGAGGACTGATTGAGCCCAGGAGTTCGAAGCCAGCTTGGGCAACATGGCGAAACCCCATCTCTATTTAAAAAAAAAAAAAGGGAGAAGAAAAAGAGCATACCGGCCGGGCGCAGTGGCTCACGCCTGTAATCCCAGCACTTTGGGAGGCCGAGGCGGGCGGATCACAAGGTCAGGAGATCGAGACCACGGTGAAACCCCGTCTCTACTAAAAATACAAAAAATTAGCCAGGCGCGGTTGTGGGCGCCTGTAGTCCCAGCTACTCGGGAGGCTGAGGCAGGAGAATGGCGTGAACCCGGGAGGCGGAGCTTGCAGTGAGCCGAGATCGCACCACTGCACTCCAGCCTGGGTGACAGAGCGAGACTCTGTCTCAAAAAAAAAAAAAAAAAAAAAAGAAAAAGAGCATACCTTGATCCTAGCTCCTGCCCCACCCAGGCCCCGGCCAGCCTGTGTCACCAGCCCAATTCCTCCACCTCCTGCTTACCCCTGCCATACCCTGGGCAGCTGAGACACACTTCTGGCTCTGACATACCCTGTTAAGGCTTCCTCTCCAACTGCTCTGTTCCTCACAGGCCCCATGGTGCTTGGCAGGAGGCAGGTCCAGACTGCGTCAGTGTGACCGTAGGACCCCAATGCCTGTGTGGGGAGTTCGGCAGCCCACAAGCTGTTAAGAGTTATTCATGGGTGGGAAAGATACTTCTTGGCTCTTCTAGGAGACAGGATCTCTAAACCCTAAAGACTGGGCTCAAAGGGGCAGTTCACTGAAAGACATGAATTTGGGGGAGAGGCAGGAACTAGATCCCTGTTCTGGAGACAGAGCATGTTAGTTTCTCTGGAAGAAATTCTAGGTATCTGCTTGAAGCTAGCTAGAACAAAGTGGTTAGGAACACAGATGTCCTCTAGGTTTTGAGACCTCCAACCCCAAAGCACCCTCCAGACCCTCAAGGGAAAATGAGAGGTAGGGGGCACAGCGATGTGACCGGCAGGGCAAGGGGACAGCACAGCCCACTGTCCTCCCCAGTCCCGTCCTTGATGAAGATAGCGTGGCAGCCCCTGCAACACAGCAAGTCCTCACCAAGGCCAGCTAGCTGCTGCCAGCCACTGTAAGGACAGGGAATGTTTGTGCTGGTTTTACAGAACTGGCATAAAAAGCCGGGAGAGCCACCTAGGGACTGCGCTCCCTCCCTCCCTGGGTCCCTGTGCTCCTAGTGGAGGGCCAGGTTATGATCACCCTGCCTTGGTAGTCATGATTCCACAAGGTAAACAGTCATAACAGAAAAAAAAGACCAATAGGTTTGTATTTAAACCTGGTTCACCTGTTACGTAAGATGCATACTAAAAAGGGGAGCTTTGGTTTTTACTTGTCTTGTATTTTGCATAAATTGAAAGGAAGTGGGGCCGGGCGCAGTGGCTCACGCCTGTAATTCCAGCACTTTGGGAGGCCGAGGCAGGCGCATCACGAGATCGAGACCATGGTGAAACCCTGTCTCTACTAAAAATACAAAAAATTAGCCCGGCGCGGTGGCGGGCACCTGTAGTCCCAGCTACTCGGGAGGCTGAGGCAGGAGAATGGCGTGTATCCAGGAGGTAGAGCTTGCAGTGAGCCGAGATCACGCCACTGCACTCCAGCCTGGGCGACAGAGCGAGACTCCTTCTTGGCTTATTATACTCACAGAGAGGGTTTCTAGACAGGAGCCACAGCAATGTCCCCTCTGTTCAGACAGCAGCAGAAGAGAGGGGACATTGCACATCACCAGAGAGATAGCAAGGGCAGACCGTGAGAACTTGGGACATTTCTCTTGGCCTTGGAGTGGAAGGGCAGACAGGGTCTTAAGGCGGCAGACAGGAATAGGGTGGTAGTAGGTGGCAGGACAGAGGCTTCCATCCAGCCCAGGGCCTGAGGGAAGGCTTGAACTTCCTATCTTTCTTTCACCATCTTACAGGAAAGAGGCAGAACAGCCAAGTAAGGTGGAAGCTGTGGAAGGCTGTTCTTTAAAAGTTCTTTCTTTTAAAAATTATAAAAGGCCAGGCCTGGTGTCATCTGCCTGTCGTCCCGGCTACTCAGGAGGCTGAGGCAGGAGGGTTGCTTGAGTTCAGGAGATTGAGACCAGCCTGGACAACATAGTGAGACCCCTATCTGTACAAAACAGAAAACAAAACGGGCATGGTGATGCACGCCTGTGGTCCCAGCTGCTCAGGAGGCTGAAGCTGGAGGATTGATTGAACCCAGGAGGTCGAGACTGCAGTGAGCCATGATGATGGCATTGCACTCCAGCCTGAGTGACAGAGTGAGACTTAAAAAACAAACAGGGCTGGGCGTGGTGGCTCGGGACTGTAATCCCAACACTTTGGGAAGCCGAGGCAGGCAGATTGCCTGAGGCCAGGAGTTTGAGACCAGCCTGGCCAACATGGCAAAACCACTTTTCTACTAAAAATACAAAAGTGGCTGGGTGTGGTGGGTCACGCTTGTAATCCCAGCAGTCTGGGAGGCTGAGGCAGGCAGATCACTTGAGGTCTCGGGAGGCTGAGGCAGGAGAATCCCTTGAACCTGGGAGGTGGAGGTTGCAGTAAGCTGAGATCACAACATTGGACTCCAGCCTGGGCGACAGGGCGAGACTCCGTCTCAAAAAAAAAAAAAAAAAAAAAAAAACACCAAAAAATTAGCTGGGCGCGCTGGCACATGCTTGTAGTCCCATCTACTCAGGAAGCTGAGGAAGGAGAATTGCTTGAACCTGGGAGGCAGAGGTGGAGGTTGCAGTGAGCCAAGATAGCACCACTGCACTCCAGCCTGGGCAACAGAGTGAGACCCTATCTCAAAAATAATAGTTAAAGTAAATAAATAAAAATGTATACAGTAAAAAAAATGAGTTAAGCCCCCAAAGTTACTCTGAGAGTAACCTTTTTTTTTGGAGACAGTCTTGTTCTGTCACCCAGGCTGGAGTGCAGTGGTGCGATCTCGGCTCACTGCAGTCTCTGCCTCAGGGTTCAAGCACATCTCCTGCCTCAGCTTCCCAGGTTGCTGGGATTAAAGGTATATGCCACTATGCCAGGCTAATTTTGTATTTTTTTCTCTAGTAAAGATGGGGTTTCACCATGTTGGCTAAGGCTGGTCTCGAATTCCAGGCCTCAAAGCAGTCCGTCTACCTTGGCCTCCCAAAGTGCTGGGATTACAGGTGTGAACCACGACACTCGACCTGTTTGATTGATTCTAGTGTTACTATTGTAAATAATCTGCAGTGAATATCCTCATACACATCTTTGCACACTTATGTAACCATTTTTTTTTTTTTTTTGAGATGGAGTCTCGCTCTGTCACCCAGGCTGGAGTGCAGTGGCCCAATCTCGGCTCACTGCAAGCTCTGCCTCTCGGGTTCACACCATTCTTCTGCTTCAGCCTCCCGAGTAGCTTCAGCCTCCCGAGTAGCTGGGACTACAGGCGTCTGCTAGCACGCCCACTAATTTTTTGTATTTTTAGTAGAGACGGGGTTTCACCGTGTTAGCCAGGATGGTCTCGATCTCCTGACCTCGTGATCCGCCCACCTTGGCCTCCCAAAGTGCTGGGATTACAGGCGTGAGCCACCATGCCTGGCCATAACCATTTTTGTAGGTTAGATTTCTAGCAATGGAATTGCTTGGTTGGAGTATACACCCGTTTGCATTTTTGATGGATGGCTTCGAACTGTCCTCTAAGAATCTTGTACCAGTTTCCATGGCAGTTGATTCTCATGTCACCCTCTTGTCCCTGCAGGATGAATCAGGCGCCAACCGTGGGCTTTGAGCAGGATGTTGGCAGCCGAACCACCCACCATTTCATGTACCCTGAGAGTGCCAAGAACCTGCCCGCCAACGTCAGCTTCGTGCTGGTGCCCTTCAAGGCCCTGGACCTTCTGTGGATTGCCAGCGCCCTGTCCACAGGGCAGATCCGATTGTGAGCCTCTTGCTGGCCTGGGTAGAATATGGGTGACAGGACCACCTTGGGCAGAGTCTTCCTAGGGGTCAGATTGTAGAATTCCTTTCATTGAATATTTTGGCCAAGAGGAGCTGATGAGAAGGGAGGGCCTAAGATGGCGAGTGAGCTGAAGACACAGCTTGCTCTGTGTCACCTTCTGCGTGGTGACATGTAGCATACTGATGGTGGAAAGATGAGGAAGGACCATCTTTTTTTTTTTTTTTTTTTTTAAGACAGAATTTCACTCTTGTTGCCCAGGCCAGAGTGCAGTGGCGCCATCTTGGCTCACTGCAACATCCGCCTCCCGGGTTCAAGCAATTCTCCTGCCTCAGCCTCCTGAGTAGCTGGGATTACAGGGATGCACCACCACGCCCCGCTAATTTTGTATTTTTGGTAGAGACAGGTTTCTTCATGTTGGTCAGGCTGGTCTCGAACTCCTGACCTCAGGTGGTCTTCCTACCTCGGGCTCCCACAGTGCTGGGATTAGAGGCGTAAGCCACCACGCCTGACCAGACCGTCTGATTTTGGTCTCCTTTCTGGGTGATAGCTTCTGACTGAGGAAGCTCTGCCTTCTGAGGACTTTCTTTGGGGGCAGTCATCCCATCATAGCTGGGAACCATGGGAAATCTAGTTCACAAAGTATATTTTTTAGCAGCTTTATCAAGATAAGATTCACATCCCATACATCTCACCTATTTAATGTGTACAATCTGGTAACTTCTTATATATTCAGAGTTGTATAACCACAGCTACAGTTAATTTTAATTTTTAATTTTAATTATTTTTTTGAGATGGAGTCTCACTCTATCACCCAGGCTGGAGTGCAGTGGCGATCTTGGCTCACTGCAACCTCTACCTCCCGAGTTTAAGGGATTCTTGTGCCTCAGCTTCCTGAGTAGCTGGAATTACATGCCACCATGCCTGGCTGATTTTTGTATTTTTAGTAGATATGGTGTTTTGCCATGTTGGCCAGGCTGGTCTCAAACTCCTGACATCAAGTGATCCACCTATCTCAGGCTCCCAATGTGTTGAGATTACAGGCATGAGCCACCACATCCGGCCCACAATTACTTTTTTTTTTTTTTTTTAAACAGAGTCTCACTCTGTTGCCCAGACTGGAGTGCAGTGGCACAATCTCAGCTCATTGTAACATCCGTCTCCCAGGTTCAAACGATTCTCCTGCCTCGGCCTCCCGAGTTGCTGGGATTACGGGGCATATGTCACCATGGACCTGGCTAATTTTTGTATTTTTAGTAGAGATGGGGTTTCGTCAGGTTGGCCAGGCTGATCTCGAACTCCTGACCTCAGATGATCTGCTCACCTCAGCCTCCCAAAGTGCTGGGATTACAGGGCGTGAGCCACCACACCCAGCCCCGCAATTAATTTTAAAACATTTTCATGGCTGGGCACTGTGGCTCACACCTGTAATCCCAGCACCTTGGGAGGCTGACGCAGGCAGATCACGAGGTCAAGAGATCGAGACCATCCTGGCCAACATGGTGAAACCCCGTCTCTACTAAAAATACCGAGGCAGGTGGATTACGAGGTCAGGAGTTCGAGACCAGCCTGGCCCACATGATGAAACCTCGTCTCTACTAAAAATTCAAAAATTAGCTAGGCGTGATGGCATGCACCTGTAATCCCAGCTACTCAGGAGGCTGAGAAAGGAGAATCGCTTGAGCTCGGGAGGTGGAGGTTGCAGTGAGCCGAGATCACGCCACTGCACTCCAGCCTAGGCAACAAGAGCAAAACTCTGTCTCAAAAAAAATAAAATAAATTTTTTGGCCGGGTGCGGTGGCTCATACCTGTAATCCCAGCACTTTGGGAGGCTGATGCAGGCAGATCACAAGGTCAAGAGATTGAGACCATCCTGGCCAACATGGTGAAACCCTGTCTCTACTAAAAATATAAAAAATAGCTGGGTGTGGTGGCAGGCGCCTGTAGTCCCAGCTACTCAGGAGGCTGAGGCAGGAGAATCGCTCGAACCCGGGAGGCAGAGGTTACAGTGAGATGAGATTGTGCCGCTGCACTCCAGCCTGACAACAGAGACTCTGTCTCAAAAAAAAAAAAAACAAACAAACAAAAACATTTTCATGTTCTGCTGGATGCAGTGGCTCACACCTGTAATCCCAGCACTCTAGGAGGCCAAGGACGGGGGGATTGTTTGAGCCCGAGTTCGAGACTACCTTGGGCAACATGGCGAAACTGTCTCTACAAAAAATACAAAAATTAGCCAGACATGGTGGCACGCTCCTGTAGTCTTAGCCACTTGAGAATGAGGTGGGAGGATCGGATCGCTTGAACCTGGGAGGCAGAGAGAGGTTGCAGTGTGCTCAGATTGTGCCACTGCACTCCAGCCTGGGCAACAAAGCGAGGCTCTTCCCTAAAAAAAAAAAAAAAAAAAAAGAACGTTTTCATGTTCTAAGGGTCTTTCATCTAAAGATAAAAATCTGAAGATACCCCTGGGTCCCTAAGCCATCACTCCCCACTCCTCCCACCCCAGCCCTAGGCAACCATTAATCCACTCTGTCTCACCATATATTTTTGTTTTGTGGTAAAATATACACAATATAACATTTATCATTTTAACTGTTTTTAAGTGTAAAGCTCAGTAACGTTAAGTATATTCACATTATTGTATAGCCATCACCAGTGTCCATTTCTAGAACGTTTTCATTATCCCAAATGGAAACTGTACACATTAAACACTAACTCTCTATTTTCCTCTGAACCCCAGGTAACCTTATTCTACTTTCTGTCTCTATGATTTAACTATTCTTGTTTGTTTGTTTGTTTGTTTTTGGAGATGGAGTCTCACTCTGTCGCGCAGTCTGGAGTGCAGTGGTGCCACCTCGGCTCACTGCAACCTCCGCCTCCTGGGTTCAAGCGATTCTCCTTGTCTCAGCCTCCCAAGTAGCTGAGATTACAGGCAAGCGCCGCCACGCCCAGCTGATTTTTTGTATTTGTAGTAGAGACAGGGTTTCACCATGTTAGCTAGGATGGTCTGTATCTCCTGACCTCGTGATCCGCCCACCTCAGCCCCCCAAAGTGCTGGGATTACAGGCATGAGCCACCGCGCCCAGCCTGTTTGTTTTTTTTTTTTTTTTTTGAGACGGAGTCTCGCTCTGTCGCCCAGGCTGGAGTGCAGTGGCCGGATCTCAGCTCACTGCAAGCTCCGCCTCCCGGGTTCACGCCATTCTCCTGCCTCAGCCTCCAGAGTAGCTGGGACTACAGGCGCCCGCCACCTCGCCCGGCTAGTTTTTTGTATTTTTTAGTAGAGACGGGGTTTCACCGGGTTAGCCAGGATGGTCTCGATCTCCTGACCTTGTGATCCGCCCGTCTCGGCCTCCCAAAGTGCTGGGATTACAGGCTTGAGCCACTGCGCCCGGCCGCCTGTTTGTTTTTGAGCCTGAGTCTTGCTCTGTTGCCCAGGCTATAGTGCAATGGCATGATCTCGGCTCACTGCAACCTCTGCCTCCCAGATTCAAGCAATTGTCATGCCTCAGCCTCACCAGTAGCTGGGACTACAGGCATGGGCCACCACGCCCAGCTAATTTTTGTGTTTGTTTTTTTTTTTTGAGATGGAGTCTCGCTCTGTCGCCCAGGCTGGAGTGCAGTAGCGCGATCTCGGCTCACTGCAAGCTCCGCCTCCCAGGTTCACGCCATTCTCCTGCCTCAGCCTCCCGAGTAGCTGGGACTACAGGCGCCCGTCACCATGCCCGGCTAATTTTTTGTATTTTTAGTAGAGACGGGGTTTCACCATGTTAACCAGGATGGTCTCGATCTCCTGACCTCGTGATCCGCCCACCTTGGCCTCCCAAAGTGCTGGGATTACAGGCATGAGCCACTGAGCCCGGCCAATTTTTGTGTTTTTACTAGAGACGGGGTTTCACCACATTGTCTAGGCTGGTCTCGAACTCCTGACCTCAGGTGATCCACCCAACTTGGCCTCCCAAAGTGCTGGGATTACAGGCGTGAGCCACCACACCCGGCCTGATTTGACTGTTCTTTATGCCTCATGTAAGTGGGATCATAACAGTATTTGTCCTTTTGTCTGACTTACTTTACTTAGCATAATGTCCTCATAGTTCATCCATATTGTAGCATGTGTCAGAATTTCCTGTTTTTTGAAGGCTGAATACTATGCCAATGTAGGGATATACCCATTTTGTTTATCTGTTTATCCTTCAAGGACACTTGGTTTGTGTTCTACCTTTTGGGTATCATCACCATGTATTTTATAAACACAGAAGTAATGAGTTACAGTTTCCTGACTTTAGGATGTTCATTATCTCATGTTTGGGAGACCTGAGGGCTAAAATGGGTGCAGTAGAGTTGAAGTACCATAGACACTCAGAGAAGGGCATGTAGGTTACGGGCGCCATGGCTGGCTACAGGGAGGTGTGGTCTGGGAAGCCTGAGGGGAGTGGATCAAGAGCAGGGGTGAGAGCAGAGACATGGTGGATTGGAGATGATTGCCAGCTCTACTGGAGCACAGAGCTAGGAGAAGAAGGTTGGGGCTGGACTAGGGACGGCCCCATTGCTTGCCTAAAACATCCCCATTTTATCTTGGATGCCATGGGGAGCATTGAAGGCTTTGGAGCAAGGCATGGCAGTGATGAACAAGCCACAGGAGAGTAGTCTAGAAGCAGAGCAGTCTGGAAGTTGTGGGGCTGACATTGCTCAGGCCTGGCATGGGGGGCATCCCTAGGAGCCATGGGGCCACCTGAAATGTTATCTTTTCTTCCTTTCCCTTCTCCTTTCCTTTCTCCCCTCCCCTTCTCTCCTTTTTTTTTTTTGACAGAGTCTCACTCTGTCACCCAGGCTGGAGTGCAGTGGTGTGATCTTGGCTCACTGAAACCTCAGCCTCCCAAGTAGCTGGGATGACAGCCGTGCTCCACCAAGCCCAGCTAATTTTTTTTTTTTTTTTAGTAGAGATGGGGTTTCACCATGTTGGTCAGGCTGGCCTCGAACTCCTGGCCTGAGGTAATCCACCTGCCTCGGCCTCCCAAAGTGCTGGGATTGTAGGCATGAGCCACCGCGCCTGGCCTGAAATGTTACATTTCTTTCTATTTGCTTACAGCACCTATGCCCCAGTGAAGTCCTTCCTTCGAGTGGATAAAGAAAAGGTAAGCTCCCCACTTCCTCCGCACCTCAGTGGAAACAGTGCTGGCCCAGCCTGTGCGCCTGGTCCTGTAGCTCAGGTGTTCCAGTTCCCCTCCAGAACCTCAGGGTCCCCATCTGCCCAGATGCCTGACCCCAGCAGGTGCCACACGATTCAGGAGACACATGCACAGGTCTGCTGACAGGCATAGACAAGTAGAAGCCGCTCAGTCTAGCCTGAATCTCTGCCCCTAAACCCCTCATATACCTGTCATCTCTTCTTCTCCCAGGTCCAGATCTACAACCCAGCCTTCTTCAAGTATATCCATGACCGGTGGACAGAGCATCATGGGCGGTACCCTTCCACGGGGATGCTGGTGCTCTTCTTTGCCCTGCATGTGTGTGATGAGGTGGGTAGGCCCGTGGTGTGGGTGGTGGGAACCCATGGAACAGAGGAGTGCAGGCCTTCTGAGGTCTTAGTAGGCTAACAGAGGAATGTGCTTCTGTAGGCAGAATTCATGTGGCCTTGGTTTTCCCCATCTCTAGGCTATAAAGTATAGCTATGCCTTTCCCAAATGTTTCTGCTTTCATGATTCTACTAAATCCAAAATCTCTTCATTAAAAAGTTAAGTTATTGACCCCGTGGTGGCTGACGCCTGTAATCCCAGCATTTTGGGAGGCTGAGGTGGGTGGATTACTTGAGGTCAAGAGTTCAAGACCAAACTGGCCAACATGGTGAAGCCCCATCTCTAGTAAAAATACAAAAAATTAGCCAGGCGTGGTGGGGCACGCCTGTAATCTCAGCTGCTCGGGAGGCTGAGGCAGGAGAATCACTTGAACCCAGGAGGTGTAGGTTGCAGTGAGCCGAGATAGCGGCATTTTACTCTAGCCTGGGTGACAGAATGAAAAAGAAAACAACAACAACAAAACATAAATAGAATGGAGAGTGTATGTAGTTGAATTCCATCTGGACGGCTGCCCCCACCAGCTCTGAGCCCCAGGCCTGCTTTGTGTAAAAATGGAGCTTAGTCGTTCAGAGAACCCGTTCCACCAGTGACCAGGGTTGCCCTGCCACGAAGAGCAAGAGCTGAGGCCCAGCACGCCCACGTTGCCGGCAAGTGCTTCATTGAGTGGTGCTGATCAAAGTACTCCATTTAAAAAGAAAGAAAAAAAAAAAGGAATTAGCAAGGGCTGCAGAGGAAGGACAACTGCAAAGGGAAGGTGGTGTCCCCATGTGAGTCCATGTTCTTAGGCCAGGCCTGGGGGCGCCCGCATCTCCCTGGAGCCTCCCGCTCCCCTCTCCTCTCTGTCATCCCGAGCCCGCCCTGCGCCGTTCTCTGGGTCACCGCCTGGGGTGACGCTGCGCTGCGCTTCCCCGCAGGTGAACGTGTACGGGTTCGGGGCCGACAGCCGGGGCAACTGGCACCACTACTGGGAGAACAACCGGTACGCGGGCGAGTTCCGGAAGACTGGCGTGCACGACGCGGACTTCGAGGCCCATATCATCGATATGCTGGCCAAGGCCAGCAAGATCGAAGTCTACCGGGGCAACTGAGCCGGGCCTCACCGCGACCCTCCCGGCACATCTGTTAGGTGCCGGCGCTCCGACCAGGGACCCGGGACCCGCAACCCAGGACCAATCATGCTGCAGCCCCGGGGGCGTCCGCTGCGCCCCGCCAATCACGAGACACTGGGGACCGGCCGGGCCTGGCACTAATCTGCGCTGCGGTCGGGCGGAGCTTCTGTTTGTCCCAGGCAATCATGCGACTCAAGGAGAACCTCTGGCGCTGTGTCCAGTCTCCTCCAATCAATGGCCTTCGGGGGCGGGCCGGCGGCCGCTCAATCCCCACTCCCTCATGCTTTGGGTTAGGGTTTTCTTTCACGCTTTCTGAGGAGGAGAGCATGGCGCAGGCCTCGGCGAAGCACTTCCCTGAGGCTCGGCCGGAGGAGCGTTTCCATCGCTGGCCAGACCCGGAGGAGAACGGGCAGTCGCTGCGGGCGTCAGGAGAGGTGGCCGCCCGGCCCCTTTCCCCGCCTGCCCGGATGGGTGCGTGCAGACCCACCAAAGAAAAGCGGTCGCTGCGGGGCTCAGGGCTCGGGACCTCCAGTCCCACCTCGGCGGCGCTGTGGGACGGCCGCGCCCCCAGGGCCGCCTGCGTCTCCAGGAAGCCGGGAGTGGCGTCCCCTGCGGGGTGGGGTGCTCCCAGGCCGAACTCCGGACAGGTGGAGGGGACGGCAGGGCTCGAGGAAGCCCTGTCCCCTCCAGTGCAAGGTGCTCTCACGTGTGCCCTCTGCCCTCCCGTTCACCCGCAGCCTTCTCAGCGCCTCTCCCTGGGCCCGGGGCCGCGTCACCAGCCTGTTGCTCTGGAAAACAGTCCACAGTCCCCGATTCCATCCATACGCCTCCCCCCCCCCCCCCCTTTTTGGGGGGGCTCGGGGGGGGGGGGGGCTGCACGGCAGAAGGAGGCTGGCGATGGGCCCAGCTGCCTGTTGCATGCACCTCCTCCTCCACCCATAGCCTCTTGCCTGGGGAAGAGTTAGCCTGGGGCTGATACTTTGGTTAAGCTGAAGCTGCCGAGGGTGGTCGACCTGCAGATTCTCTGCAAATTCTGAGCTGGCAGAGCCCGCAGCCTGGAGCCGGCCGGGGAAGAGGAGACTTACACGCTGCAGGCCGCCTCCCTCCACCCTGCTCTCCATCTCCCACTTCAGAAGGGCTGGGAAGCTTACGGCCGGGGTTCCACCTGGAAGCTGCTTGCATGGCTGAACCCAGCTTAGGTTCCTAGCGGGGCTGCTGGTGGAATTCTCTCCCTTGGAGGCTGGGGAGGTTTAGGAGGGGGAAGGCTTCTGTGAAGCTCTCAAACCACTAATAGAGCCCCCTCCCCAACAGTGACGGCGCAGACGCTCCCTCTTTTTAGTTGACACCACCAGGCAGCCTCCTGGCTGTTGGTAGGTTCCTGCAGCTGGCTGGGGGAACAGGGACCGGCAGGGGACTTTGTTAGGGGAGGGTTGGGATGGGCAGTGGGCCCTGAAAGTTAATATATTCGAACCTAGCTCGAGTGTCGTTCTTTCCAATTCCGAAAGTAGGAAGAGTAAAAATAGGGGTGATTGGGGTGAGGCTAGAATGCCTCTCTCAGGGCGCCCCCCCCTCCTCCACCGTTTTAGAGAGCTAGGCCCCAGCCAGTTTTGTCACTCCCATCTCAATGCTTCCCGAAGAGGCTGTTTTGAGTGTTGAAAAGATGAAAATGCAATTATGCCAAACAGTATTGAGCAGAATAATTTATTTCTTTTTTCTTTTGCTTTAAATCATGAATCCCGCCAGGCATGGTGGCTCACACCTGTCATCCCAGCACTTTGGGAGGCCAAGGCGGGCGGAGTACTTAATACTAAGGTCAGGAGTTCCAGATCAGCCTGGCCAACATGGTGAAACCCCGTCTCTACCAAAAAAAAAAAAAAAAAAACATATATATACACATATATATATACACACACACACACAAAAATTAGCCAGGCGCAGTGGTGCGCTCCTGTAATCCCAGCTACTTCGAAGGCTGAGGCAGGAGAATCCCTTGAACCCGGGAGGCAAAGGTTGCAGTGAGCCGAGATTGTGCCACTGCACTCCAGCCTGGGCGACAGAGCAAGACCCTGTCTCAAAAAAAAATTAAATCATGAATCCCCATCCTGGAAGAGGTAGGTCCCAGCATCCAGCCAGATCTTTTCTGCAATAGTAATTTAAACAAACTTGTTTATTTCCTTCCCTTTCTCGTTCTGAATTAAAAGGAGCAAAAACTGTCTAGTCCTTCATTGTTCTGAAATGGGCATGATGGTGGGAAGAAGGCAGCTGTCATAGGGTAGCTGTGACTGATAATAGCTGAGAACGCTGGGGGATATGGGAGGAGCGAGATGACTTCCAGACACCCTCCCCGCCCCCTCATACAACAGGCACCTCATTCCTGGACTCTGCTCTCCAAGACACTGAAGTCTGAGCGGGTACAAGCATTTTGGTTAAAAATCAGCTCATTGTCGCCTCTTGAGTTCCCTCCAAGAGAGGAACTCATTGGAAAGAATTCCTGGTAGCATCTCCTTGCAGTGGCTGTCCTGTAACCACTTTGGCCTCTCTCAACATGATGTCTCCAGGTCTCCATCAGGCTCCGATGCATTTGGGTGGCCACAGGCTGGGCTGTCCCCACCTCTCAGGGAAGTGCATCTAAGTCTGGTTTGCCCCTCTGGCACAGCCCTGCCTCCACAGCCCAATTTCCACCATGCCACAGGCAACCCCCATTTTTATTTATTTGATTTATTTATTTATTGAGACAAGAGTCTTGCTCTGTTGCCCAGGCTGGAGTGCAGTGGTGCTATCTCAGCTCACTGCAACTTCCATCTCCCAGGTTCAAGTGATTCTCCTCAGCCTCCTGAGTAGCTGGGATTACAGGCGCCTGCTACCACGTCTGGCTAATTTTTGTACTTTTAGTAGAGACAGGGATCGCTTCTCGGCTTTTGGCTAAGATCAAGTGTAGCAGAGACAGGGTTTCACCATGCTGGCCAAGCTGGTCTCAGACTCCTGACCTCAGGTGATCCACTCGCCTCAGCCTCCTGAAGTGCTGGGATTACAGGTGTGAGCCACTGTGCCTGGCCCCAGCTAAGTCTTAAGGCCCAGTGGAAGACAGTGTGTACGACAGCCTGTCTATGAACCTGCCAAGATCTGTTTCTTGTCCTGCATATCCCTCAAAACTGACTGCCTTATGCTGCAATTGGTCGGCGAGCACACCAAGTGCCAGACCTCCAGAATACAGAGTCCCACATAATCTCATCTTTTTAAAATTTCCTGTTGGCCAAGCACTGTGTTGTTTTGACCCAGCAAGGATACCAAGGAAGTGGTTCTAGTGCAGCGTACCCCACTGTCACCTCTCTCTGAGGACAGCCACCACTGAGCTTTTCAGAGATGCCAGTGTCCTCTCATGAATGCATGCATGTTTGTAATTTTTCTTTTTCTTTTTTTTTTTTAATTTGAGATGGGGTTTCACTCTAGTTGCCCAAGCTGGAGTGCAATGGCCCGATCTCGGCTCATCCCAACCTCCACCTCCCGGGTTCAAGTGATTCTCCTGCTTCAGCCTCCCGAGTAGCTGGGATTACAGGCAAGCACCACCATACCCAGCTAATTGTATATTTTTAGTAGAGACAGATTTTCTCCATGTTGGTCAGGCTGGTCTTGAACTCCCGACCTCTGGTGATCTGCCTGCCTCGGCCTCCCAAAGTGCTGGGATTACAGGCGTGAGCCACTGTGACTGGCCACTTTTTTTTTTTTTTTTTTTTTTTTGAGACTGATTCTCACTGTCGCCCAGGCTGGAGTGCAGTGGCGGGAATCTCGGCTGATTGTAAGCTCTGCCTCCCGGGTTCACGCCATTCTTCTGCCTCGGCCTCTCGAGTAGCTGGGACTACAGGCGCCTGCCACGACACCCGGCTAATTTTTTTGTATTTTTAGTAGAGACCATGTTCACCAGGATGGTCTTGATCTTCTGACCTCGTCATCTGCCTGTGTCAGCCTCCCAAAGTGTTGGGATTACAGGCGTGAGCCACTGCGCCCGGGCCTTTTTTTTTTTTTTTGAGAGACAGGGTCTCCTGTCACCCAGACTGGTGCAGAGCTCACTGCAGCCTCAAAAACTCCTGGATTCAAGTGATCCTCCCACCTCAGCCTCCAGAGCAGCTGCAGCCCGGCTAAAAAAAATTTTTTTAAATATTTTATGGCCAGGCACGGTGGCTTATGTCTGTAATCCCAGCATTTTGGGAGGCTGAGGTGGGTGGATCACAGGGTCAGGAGTTCAAGACCAGCCTGGCCAAGATGGTGAAACCCCATCTCTACTAAAAACACAAAAAAATTAGCCGGGCGTGGTGGCGGGCGGCTGTGATCCCAGCTACTTGGGAGACTGAGGCAGAGAATTGCTTGAACCTGGGAGGTATAGGTTGTGGTGAGCTGAGATCAAGCCACTGCACTCCAGCCTGAGCAACAGAGTAAGACTCCATCTCAAAAAAAAAAAAAAAAAGGTATTTTACCTATCCACAGGCAGCAGACAAGGAAGTACCTTCTGTGACTGGCAAGGTCAGATGCATTATTCCTTGCTAGGCAAAGGGAAGGTAAAATACTGAAACTACATTTTTAAAACTAAAAGTATTCCCTTTTGAGTGTGAATTAAGAATCAATGCGCCTTCTCACTACTCTTGTGAAAAAAAATCACAGCTCCTGCAGCAAGTCTATGCCTGGGTAACAACCAACCCACAAAATCCAAGAGGAGGTCCCCCTCTCCTGCCTCTGTGAGGCTGCGGAGCAGTATGTATGTGGGCCAGCCTGGTCCTCAGAGTGTGGAATTAACATCTTTCCTCTAGCGACTGTTTGTGCTGCTGAGAACAGCACAGGCTCTCTGGCAGCCTGCTTCTCTCCAGGGGAAGCCTGTGAAGCAGAAGAAACATATGGCATCTGCACTCAGGGCGCCCAGTTCCATCCGGCCTCCCTATAAAACGACTTTGCCTTTCCTTTTTTAAAATTACAAAAATAATTCAACCAATACATAAACATATGAAGTGAATCACCGAGGGCCTTCCTGCAATATCTTTTTTGTGCCCACCATTTGTCATGGAATGGGTAAAGGGGACCAGAGAGGGAAGAGACGCTGCCCCCTCGTGGGGCCATGGCAGTCCCCTGGGCTGTGTCTCCGCGGTGCTTCCTGTGAAACGCTGTTACCACAGGCACCGCACTGGAGACCATGAAAGGGAAGAGTTTGACATCTCAGCTATCTTTGCTATAAATAGAAATAAACCTTAACTAAGGCTTGAGTACACTTAGGCTGGACACGGTGGCTCACGCCTGTAACCCCAGCACTTTGGGAGGCTGAGGTGGGTAGGTCATGAGGTCAGGAGTCTGAGACCAGCCTGGTCAACATGGTGAAACCCCATCTCTACTAAAAATAGAAAATTTAGCCCAGCGTGGTGGCAAATGCCTGTAATCCCAGTTACTTGGGAGACTGAGGCAGGAGAATCGCTTGAGCCCGAGAGACAGGTTGTAGTGAGCCAAAATCGCACCACTGCACTCCAGCCCAGGCAACGAGAGCGGAACTCCGTTTCATAATAATAATAATAGTAATAATAAAGTAGTGAGACAAGAATGGGCAGCTCCCCAACAGAAAAGATTTTCCAAGAAACTGAATATTTGCCAAGCCTCACTAAGTCAAAATCGAAAAAACAATGACATAATCTGTTGGCAAAGTTTTAAACATTGATTATAGTGTTGACAACCATGTGAGATAATATGTATTTTTGTATCACAGTAACATAAATTGCTAAAAACCTTTTGGCAAGTGTAAATGGCAATGAATTAAAATTTTAAATGTCCCTACTCTTTGACCCAACAATTCTACTTCCAGGAATAATAGCCTGAAGTGATTTTCACCAAACGCTCAAAAATAAGAGGTTGGGCATGGTGGCTCATGCCTGTAGTCCCAGCACTTTGGGAGGCCCAGGTGGGCAGACTGCTTAAGCTCAGGAGTTCAAAACCAGCCTGGACAGCATGGTGAGACCCCATCTCTACAAAAATTAGCTGGGTGTGGTGGTGCAGGCCTAAAGTCCCATCTACTTGGAGGGGTGAGGCAGGAGGGTCACTTGAGACTGGCTCGAGGTTGCAGTGAACTGAGATCATGTCACTGTATTCCAGCCTGGGTGACAAAAGTGAGAGCTGGTCTCAAAAAAAAAAAAAAAAAAAAAAAGAACAAAGAAGTTCAGGCTGGGTTAAGGGCTCATGCCTACAATCCCAACTACTTGGGAGGTTGAGGTAGGAGGATAGCTTGAGCCCAGTAGTTTGAGACCGGACTGGGCAACATAGTGAGGCTCCATCTCTACAAAAATAAATCTTTTTTAAAAAGATGTTCAGGCCAGGCGCAGTAGCTCACACCTGTAATCCCAGCACTTTTGGAGACTGAGGTGGGCGGATCACGAGGTCAGGAGTTTGAGACCAGTCTGACCAACATGGTGAAACCCCGTCTCTACTAAAAATACAAAAATTACCCGGGCGTGGTGGTGGGCACCTGCAATCCCGGCTACTCAGGAGGCTAAGGCAGGAGAATGGCTTGAACCTGGGAGGTGGACGTTGCAGTGAGCCAAGATCACACCACGGCATTCCAGCCTGGGCGAGAGAGTGAGACTCCATCTCAAAAAAAAAGATGTTCAGCTGGGCGTGATGGCACACACCTACAATCCTAGCACTCTGGGAGGCCAAGAGAGGCAGGCAGATCATTTGAGGTCAGTTCGAGACCAGCCTGGCCAACATGGCGAAACCCCGTCTCTACTGAAAATATAAAAATTAGCCAGGCATGGTGGCATGCGCCTGTAATCCCAGCTACTTGGGAGGCTGAGGCAAGAGAATTGCTTGAAGGTGGGAGCAGAGTGTTGCAGTGGGCCAAGATCACGCCACTGCACTCCAGGCCAGAGTGACACTCTGTCTCAAAAAAAAAAAAAAAAGTTCATTGTAGTAATGTGGGTAAGAGCCATGTACTGGAAATCCCCCATGCCTGTCACTAGAGGAACCAGGAGATAAATGCTGGGACAGCTACATGCTAAAAGGACGGTGGATGGTGTTTCCAGGGCAAGGAAGATGTGTGTGTATTGGACCTTCAACATGTCTAACACATGCTGATCAGTGAAAGCAGGTTGCACAGTAGTGTGAATAGAATGTTCCCATTTTTGTAAAAGAAAAATGGGTTTATGCAAATAAAAGGCAATATGGTAGAATAGTCACCAAGCTACCAGGAATCAGGATCCCAGAGGAGTAGGGATAGAGAGCACTCTCACTTTATATACACACACGCCTTTTTAAAATGAGTATATATTTGTCTAATAAGCGGAAAAATACAAATAAAAACAAATCATGATTAGTAGAGCATTTCTCATAATTACTTTAAAATGTCTTAGCATAATGAATGATGCATACAGCTATAATTTATCCATCCTTATTTATTTATTGAGTCAGGGTCTCACTCTGTTACCCAGGCTGGAGTGCAGTGGCGCCATCTCAGCTCACAGCAGCCTCTACCCAGGCTTCAGCGATCCTCCTACCTCAGCCTCCCGAGTAGCTGGGACTACAGGCGTGCGCCACCACACCCAGCTACATTTTTTCTATCTTTGGTAGAGACGGGGTTTCATCATGTTGGCCAGGCTGGTCCCGAACTCCTGAGCTCAACTGATCCACCCGCCTCAGCCTCCCAAAGTGCTGGGATTACAGGCATGAGCCACCACGCCCGGCCTATTCATCCTTATTCATATTATGTAGGAATCAGAGCTCTTCATAATGTCCACTATTATAAATGAGCAGCATAATCAGAGTATTCCCTTGGTCATAACTTCCGTTCCAAACTGTTGCTCAACTCCCGGCCCAGTGTGACACCCAGGGGTAAGAACCAACTACGTGTGTGCTCACAAACTCACCTGGGGTCTCCCGGCTGCCGAAACTGAGTACCAGGGGCCTAAGCAGAGGGAGCAACTGAGAGAAGGAAGAGAAGTCAAGACCAGGCCCAGCCCCTTCATCGGCCCTTGCCAGGTCACTCTCTCTCAAGAGGTCAGGATTCACTGACTTCCATGTTTCTCTCCAAATCTGAAGTTTACAAAGTAGCTGAGCTGCTCATCAGGGATACGCAAGGCTACTTTCTGCAGCAGAGAACAGAAGTGAAACGGAGAAGGGATAAGCAAGAAAGTCTCTGGATTTCAGGAGAAGGAAGACGGCCCAAGGGCAAGAGAAACACATGTGAAGGGTCCAGTGAAGAGACAGGGAGGGGGCAGCTCTGGCCTCCTCTGCTGCCGCTTCCCTCGTTCAATCCATGGCGGTGAGGCTCACACCATTTTCCACTCAGCCTCCTCCGCACAACCTGCATGTCTACCATTTCTTCAAGGGCTGGAGCTGGTTCCACGATGCCTAGCCAAAATCTGAAGGGGGTCTTGGGGCTAGTGACTGCCAATGTGACCAGATTATTATAAAGATGTGGGAAATGTGGCTTTTAAAAAAGTAGGGAAAGGACCCAATTTTCCAAAATGCAAATTTTTCCTTCTACTGCCCCCTGTCATTTGCACACATTTTTGTCAAGTCCAAACATAATTTGAAGTGAGGTAGGTAGTTTCTCTCTACTCATGCCGTTGTCCTTGGGGTGATGTTGGGGGCTGTGCCCTGAACGCACTTCTCTCCCGTGCAGGGGCAGTGTCAGGGCTGGCACCAGTGGCTGGTGGAGCTTCTCAGTTGGCTATTTTCTCAATCTCATCCAAATCATCCGTGTCCAATCGTTCTATCTTCTTATCTGGGGGAAAAATACACAGGTCTCTACTGTGCCCAGGAATGTGCCCCACCCCGGGCCACAGCAATCATTCATTCATCCCCAAAGGCTCCGGGTGCCTGAGCAGGGGGCAGCAGGGCCCCTAGTCACTGACAGCAACAGTCAGAGCCCCACGCCCCGAAGCCCGGTCATGGGGGAGCTGTCCTTGGAGTCCTTGGGTCCTGAAGTCTCCAGGTGTGGCCCTGAGAACTGCCATATGGTCAGAAAGGAGGGGAGTGTGCCAGGGACAGAGCCTCTCTCGGGGCTACAGAAGATCCTACCCCTTTCCCCACCCCGCCCCGCTTAGTAAAGGGCGCCAGGCACAGGACCCTCCCCGGGACTCACTAAAATGCTCCTGGATTCTGTTCAGGATGTTCATGCTGTGCTTGCTGTCCACCATGTTCACTGCCAGGCCCCTCTTGCCAAAGCGGCCTGTGCGCCCGATCCGGTGCAGGTAGGTCTCGTTGTCAGGGTTCCCGTCCTTGTCCACGGGAAGATCAAAGTTGATGACGACAGACACTTGTTCAACATCGATGCCTATGGGAAGGAGAGATAGAGGGTGAGAGGACTAAGGACAGGAGACAGAAATCACTGTTGTCCACAGGTAGGTCAATGCATACCAACTTTGGATAGAGGGAAAGAATTTGGGACAGGCCAACTCTGGGAATTGGGTACAAGAGAGGGCACATATAGGCAGGCAGCAGAACCCAGAGGAAAAGAAGAGAACTTTGGCAGGTGCCAACAAAATCATGAAATCAATCAGGGAGATTGTGTCTCTGGGAGACACAATGTTCTGGAGATGGGCGCCCCTGGAAGAGCAGGCTCTGTTCTCTACCACTCAGATGCCTGTACATTTCCTTCCACCAAGTCAGGACTCCTGGCTTCTGTGAGAGTTCTTTTTCTTTCTTTTTTAATTTTTGAGATGGAGTTTCGCTCTTGTTGCCCAGGCTGGAGTGCAATGGCGTGATCTTGCTCACCGCAACCTCCATCTCCCGGGTTCAAGCAATTCTCCTGTCTCAGCCTCCCGAGTAGCTGGGATTACAGGCGCATGTCACCACGTCTGGCTAATTTTTGTATTTTTAGTAGAGATGGAGTTTCATCATATTGGTCAGGCTGGTCTCGAATTCCTGACCTCAGGTGATTTGCCCACCTCGGCCTCCCAAAGTGCTGGGATTATAGGCGTGAGCCACTGCGCCTGGCCTCTTCGTTTTTTTTTTTTGGAGACGGATTCTCACTCTGTCACCCAGGATAGAGTGCAATGGCACAATCTTGGCTCACTGCAACCTCCATCTCCAGGGTTCAAGTAATTCTCCTGCCTTGGGATTGCAGGTGTGAGCCACCGTGCCCAGCATGTGTGAGTTCTTATCACCTGAGGGAAATGCAAACAGTCTCTCCTAGAAAGGAATATTGTCACCAGCCACACCGATCTCCCTGAGCCCATACAACTTTCCTGTATACAAGAATTTCTGGCTCTAACTGGGCCTGGGACCCCGAGCCTGGCAGACCAGGTAGGACACGTCCTCTGCTCACCGCGGGCACACACGTTGGTGGTCACCAGAACCTTCTCTTTGCCCTCTCGGAAGCGCTCAATCACCGCAGCCCTCTGCTCCACCATCATCTCCCCACTCAGCAGAGCCACCTGGTGGCCTTCTTTTGAGAGCTCTGCTGCCAGCCAACTAGCTGTTTTACGAGTCTGGAAGAAAAAAAACAATTGAGAAATGAAAAGTATTTGAGTATATATTTTTTCTTTTCGAGACAGGGTCTTGCTGTCACTCAGGGTGATCTCAAAAGTCCTGGGCTCAAGCCATTATCCTGTCTTGGCTTCCCAAAGTGCTGGGAGTAAAGGCGTGAGGCACCACACTCAGCTGAAGATATTTTTGATCTGGAAAACTGCTCCTGAAACCTAGCAGCTAAAGGCTAAATTTCTTAAAATTATAAACCCGATATAGCGCAACAGGGAGTAACAATGTCACCTGGGTTGTAATCTTACAAAAATATTTGTACCTGGCTAGACATGGTGGCTCACACCTGTAATCCTAGCACTTTGGGAGGCAGAGGCACGTGGATCGGTTGAACTCAGGAGTTTGAGAGCAGCCTGGGCAACATGGCCAAACCCTGTTTCTACAAAAAATTTAGCTAGGCATGGTGGCGTGGGCCTGTAAGTCCCAGCTACTTGCAGGAGCTGAGGCAGGAGAATCATTGTAATGGGAGGCAATAAAATGCAGGTGAGGAAATTCTTCTAGATTTAGGAGGCTTAAGAGACATGACAATTAAATGCAACAAGCAAACCTTGACTGGCTCTTGGATTTAACAAAACAAAAAGCAATAAAGATGAGCTGGGCACAGTGCCATATGCCTGGAGTCCCAGCTACTTGGGAGGTTGAGGTGGGAGAATCGCTTGAGCCCAGGAGTTTGAGTCCAGCCTGGGCAAGGTAGTGAGACCATCTCAAAAGAAAAAAAAAAAAATATTTTTTTGCGCCAGGCACAGTGGCTCACGCCTGTAATCCCAGTACTTTGGGAGGCCACATCAGGTGGATCACCTGTGGTCAGCAGTTCAAGACCAGCCTGGGCAACACGGTGAAAACTCCTCTACCAAAAATATAAAAATTAGCTGGGTATGATGGCAGGTGCCTGTAATCCCAGCCACTTTGGAGGCTGAGGCAGCAGAATCACTTGAACCCGGGAGACAGAAGTTGCAGTGAGCCAAGATGAAGCCATTGCACTCCAGCCTGGGTGACAGAGCTAGACTCTGTCTCAAAAAAAGAAAAAAGAATACTTTTGACACAAGTGGAGGAAGGAGAATGTAGATTATATTTGAGATATTACTGTTATCACTATATCATTACCTTGTATGTTTCTTTGTTTCGAGACAGAGTGTTGCTTTGTGAGCCATGCTAAGTGCAGTGACATGATCACAGCTGACTGCAGCCTCTAACTCCTGGGCTCAAGGGATCCTCCCACCTCAGTCTTCCGAGTAGCTGAGACCACAGGTGTGTGCCACCACATCCAGCTAAATTTTTTTTAAAGAGTTTTAGAGATGGGGTCTCCCGATGTTGCCCACGCTGGTCTCAAACTCCTAGGCTGAAGCGATCTTTCTGACTTGGCCTCCAAAAGTGTTGGGATTACAGGCATCAGCCACTGAGCCTGGCCATTTTTTTTTTTTTTTTTGAGATGGAGTCTCGCTCTGTCACCCAGGCTGGAGTGCAGTGGCGCAATATCGGCTCACTGCAACCTCTGCCTCCCGGGTTCAAGTGATTCTGCTGCCTCAGCCTCCCGAGTAGCTGGGATTACAGGCATGCGCCACCACGCCTGGTTAATTTTGTATTTTTAGTAGAGACAGGGTTTCTCCATGTTGGTCAAGCTGATCTCCAACTCCTGACCTCAGGTGATCCGCCCGCCTCGGCCTCCCAAAGTGCTGGGATTACAGGCGTGAGCCACCGCGCTCACCTGTCTCTTTTATTCTAAAATCATTTTGACATTTTCTTCAGAGATCTTAAATATTTATTTTTTCTATTATCAATGAGAACTATCCTATTTTCTAAGTATTTGCTGTTTGAGACTGGAAAACTATGTGTGTGAATGTTATGACTAACCATCTTGCTGAACTTTTTTTTTTTTTTTGAGATGGAGTCTCACTCTGTCGCCAGGCTGGAGTGTAGTGGTGTGATCTCAGCTCACTGCAAGCTCTGCCTCCCAGGTTCACACCATTCTCTTGCCTCAGCCTCCCGAGTGGCTGGGATTATAGGCACCCGCCACAATGCCCAGCTAATTTTTTGTACTTTTAGTAGAAATGGGATTTCACCATGTTAGCCTGGATGGTCTCGGTCTCCTGACCTCGTGATCCGCCCGCCTCGGCCTCCCAAAGTGCTGCGATTACAGGCATGAGCCACCGTGCCTGGCCATCTTGTTGAATTTTTAATTTTTCTTACAAATATGAGTTGATTCTCTTGGGTTACGCAATAATACATCATCCACAAATAAGACATAAAGTTCAGGGGCTCTATGTTTAGGCTATGTATCCCATGGGATACTACCATTACCCCCACTAAAGGAGAGCCTGTCTCTTACATCTTCAGAAACCACTTCCTTTCTTCCCACGGCGCCCAGGGGCATCCAGTCCTCCTGAGCCCTGTGGGGAGCTGGCTGAGAGGGAAGGGCCAGGCCTGCCACTGCTGCTACTACTCACATGGCAGAAGATCATGGCTTGAGCAATGGTGATGGCCCCATAGAGGTTACACAAGGCCTGGAACTTCTCGTCTCTGCTGCTGCACAGGACATAGTACTGCTTGATGGTGTCCAGGGTCTCTTCCTCCCGCTTCAGTTTGATAATATTTGGGTCTGGGACCACTTTCTGGGCAAACTTCCAGACAGAGTCTTCAAAGGTGGCAGAGAAAAGCAGCATCTGGCAGTTCCTGGGCAGCATCCTGCAAGGGAAGGCCCTGGCATGTGGCCCCAGGTGGCCCCGGGAAGCAGCGGAAGCACAGCCTCCCCAGCTGGAAGGGTCTAGATGCCCAGGAAGGCTGAAGGGGAAGGAGGAGCAGCAGGCCTAGGTGGGGGACAGGGGTTGGGGGAGAGTCCCTAGGTCTCCTTTCTCAGCCCAGGCTGGGAGGGACTGTGGTCAGTGCTGACAAGGAAATGGCCTGTCAAACAAATGCTGCTGAGAGTACGAGAGACAAGACCCTGGCAGAGGCCAGAGGAGGCGTCTGAAGTGAAGGGAGAAGACACTGCAGATGGGGAGGCTGAGGAGTCCTCTGCCCTTGAGATCCCTACCTCTGGATGCGGATGCTCTGATCCTGGTGGCCCTGAGTGGCTATCATGACGTCAGCTTCATCCAGAACAAACACCTTGATTTTCTTGGGATCAATGAACTTGAGCTTGGAGCACCAGTCCAGCACGGTCCCAGGGGTGCCAATGACAATCTGCTCGCTGATCTTCTGGCCTCTTTCCACTGTGGAGACCCAGGTGATTTTCATGGGTATTTCAAAGGCAAAGCCAGCTCTGGAAATCAAAGCCCTGCCCATCCTTCTAGGACTAGGAGAACAAGTTATTTCCAGATTTCAAAACACACATGAGTGTTCCCCTCAGTCTTGGTTTCTTCTGCTGTGAAGTGGGCAGAATGATACCTATCTCAGTGCACTGTGGTCAGGATCAAATCCCACACAGCAATCCTTCAATAAGCATCAGTTCCTTTCTTCTTCCTCCTATAATCCAACACCATCCAACTCTTTTTATGTTTGTTTATTTATTTATTTATTTTGAGACAGGGTCTCACTCTGTTGCCCAGACTAGAGTGCAGTGACACAGTCATGGCTCACTGTAGCATTGACCACACAGGGTCAAGTGATCCTCCTGCCTCAGCCTCTCAAAAGGCTGGGACTACAAGCTGGCACTTCCACGCTGGCTAATTTTTTTTTTTTTGAGATGGAGTCTTGCTCTGTTGTCCAGGCTGAAGTGCAGTGGCGTGATCTCGGCTCACTGCAAGCTCTGCCTCCCGGGTTCATGCCATTCTCCCGCCTCAGCCTCCTGAGTATCTGGGACTACAGATGCCCGCCACCACAACCGGCTAATTTTTTGTATTTTTTAGTAGAGATGGGGTTTCACCGTGTTAACCAGGATGGTCTCGATCTCCTGACCTCATGATCTGCCCACCTCAGCCTCCCAACGTGCTGGGATTACAGGTGTGAGCCACCACGCCCGGCTGCTTGGCTAATTTTGTGTGTGTGTGTGTGTGTATGTTGCCCAGGCTGGTCTTAAACCATGTGCTGAAACAATCCTCCCACCCTGGCCTCCCAAAGGGCTGGGATTGCAGGTGTGAGCCACTGTACCTGGTTTTGCTTACTTTTAAAGAAAGGGAGCTGACCCCAACCTTCCATCCTCAGTCCTGTTAATCCCTCTTTGGTAAGCAGGTACCAGAACTCTGGATGCTAAATTCAAAACTCTACCTTCTTAGCGAAGAACTCTAGATATTAAGAACTCTGTGAGCCATGCATGGATTTTTTTTATCAACCAAAAATCTTATTTTAAGACTGAAAAAGACTGTTAACAAATTAGCAGGTATTCAAATAGATTCAAAGAGAGCAACACAGTTAGGCTCCAGAGTCAGACTGCATTAGAAAGTTGAATATGGTCATCGCATCTTCAAAATTCAAACACCCAACCCCCTACCCTGCTCACTGTTCAGGTGTCGCCTGCTGTACTCACATTTATTGCCTCGAACAGCGTAGGCAAGCTTCAGTTCTGGGTAAAATTTGCCCATCTGCTCAATCACTTTTCCTGTTTGAAGCGCCAGCTCATATGTTGGGGACAGGCACAGACACTGACAGAAAAATCATAAAGGATGAGTTTAGGAGAACCATTTGGTAACAGACCTGAAGGCACCCAGTATGCTGATGTTATTAGCACTTGAATAGCACAGGGAAGCATGTCGTTCCATCCAGGCCCACCTTTCAGCTATAGATTGAAGCCTGCAGCAGGTAGCCCTGGCTTGGCAGAGGGCTTTGGAAGCCATGGTCTAAGGCTGCTGCTTCCAAGCACATCCTCCCAGGTCAGGGCCTGATGTAGGAACTTGCTCTGCCTGAGCCACAGCCTAAGGCGTCAGAAGCTTCAGACCTCTCGTTAATCCCCACCAGATGGCATTGCGCTCCCCAGGGCAAGCAACCCAGGATACCCAGCCCCACAAGCCCTCACCTGGGGATATCTGTCTGCTGGCTCCACTCGACTGAGCATGGCTAGGACAAAGGCAGCTGTTTTACCAGTGCCAGACTGAGACTGTGCAATCAGGTTCTGTGGGCTAGATCAAGGAAGAACAGAAATGAAACATATTGGTGAAACTCAGTAACATGTCAACGTTCTTTCTGAATGAAAGGCATATTTCCCCCTGATGCTTCTCTGTATTACCCAGGTTTTCTCCACTAAGCACAAATTACTTTCATACATTTTTTATTTTATTTATTTTATTTTTTTTTTGAGACGGAGTCTCGCGCTGTGTCACCCAGGCTGGAGTGCAGTGGCGCAATCTCGGCTCACTGCAAGCTCCGCCTCCCAGGTTCAGGCCATTCTCCTGCCTCAGCCTCCGAGTAGCTGGGACTACAGGCGCCCGCCACCACGCCCGGCTAGTTTTTTGTATTTTTAGTAGAGACGGGGTTTCACCATGTTAGCCAGGATGGTCTCGATCTCCTGACCTTGTGATCCGCCCGCCTCGGCCTCCCAAAGTGCTGGGATTACAGGCTTGAGCCACCGCACCCGGCCTCATACATTTTTTAATATGCTGTTAAGAAGCTGCTTAAATTGTAAAATAAAATTATTATTTTAAACGGGCTTACACCAAGAAATTCTCATTCTAGCCTCTAGCACAGCTAGAGGACTCCAGTTTTGTACCCCAAGGGTCACAGGGAAATCAAGTGTGCAGAGTAAGATCTGTACCCAGACAAGTTCCCATCAATATTTTTGGCTGAGGCGTGATGCATTCCAAAATTTGGCTCCTTCTGTGTGTGCCTTTCCACAGCTTTATGGACAAGATGCTAAGTCAGGTGGATGTTTTAGGGGGAATTTTTACATTCCACTTTATGGGACTCAGCATCATGGGAATAGGTGGCATGTTTGTCATTTTTAAAAAAGATAAATATGGCTCACGCCTGTAATCCCAGCACTTTGGGAGGCCGAGACGGGCGGATCGCAAAGTCAGGAGATCGAGACCATCCTGGTTAACATGGTGAAACCTCGTCTCTACTAAAAATACAAAAAATTACCCAGGCGTGGTGGCGGGCACCTGTAGTCCCAACTACTCAGGAGGCTGAGGCAGGAGAATGGTGTGAACCCGGGAGGCGGAGCTTGCAGTGAGCCGAGATTGTGCCACTGCACTCCAGCCTGGGCAACAGAGCTAGACTCTGTCTCACAAAAAAAAAAAAAAAAAAAGGCTAAATAAGGTAAGGTGGGCAGATCACTTGAGGTCAGGAGTTCGAGACCAGCCTGGCCAACACATGGTGAAACTCCACCTCCATTAAAAATACAAAAATTAGGCTGGGCACGGTGGCTCATGCCTGTAATCCCAGCACTTTGGGAGACCGAGGCAGGCAGATCACGAGGTCAGGAGTTCGAGACCAGCTTGGTCAACATGGTGAAACCCCATCTCTACTAAAAAAACAAAAATTAGCCAGGCATGGTGGTGGGCACCTGTAATCCCAGCTACTCAGGAAGCTGAGCCAGGAGGATCGCTTGAACCCGGGAGGCGGAGGTTGCAGTGAGCCGAGACTGCACCACTGCACTCTAGCCTGGGCAACAGAGCGAGACTTCATCTCAAAAACAAACAAACAAACAAACAAAAAATACAAAAAGTAGCCAGGTGTGGTGGCAGGCACCTGTTATCACAGCTACTCAGGAGGCTGAGGCAGGAGAATCACTTGAACCCGGAAGGCAGAGGCTGCAGTGAGCCGAAATCGCACCACTGCACTCCAGCCTGTGTGACAGAGGAGACTCCATTTCAAAAAAGAAAAAAAGATAAATATGCCAGATGCAGTAACACATGCCTGTAATCCCAACACTTTGGGAGGCTGAGGCTGGAGACTCACTTGAGGCCAGGAGTTTGAGACCAGCCCTGGCAACATGGTGATAACCCTGTCTCTACAAATTTTTTTTTTTTTTTTTTTTTTTTTTTTGAGACAGAGTCTTACTCTGTCGCTCGGGCTGGAGTGCAGTGGTGTAATCTTGGCTCATTGCAACCTCTGCTTCCTGGGTTCAAGCGATCCTCCCACCTCAGCCTCCCTAGCAGCTGGGATTACAGGTGTGTGCTGCCACGCCCAGCTAATTTTTTTTTATTTTTTGTAGACACGGGGTTTCACCATGTTGGCCAGGCTGGTCTCAAACTCCTGACCTCAGGTGATCCACGTGCCTCAGCTTCTCAAACTACAAAAAAATTTGTTTAAAGTCAGGAGGTCGAGGCTGCAGTGGGCTATAATTGCACCACTACACTCTAGCCGGGGAAACGGTGAGACCCTGTCTCAAAAGGAGCTCACTCTGGTCAGGGTGGGAGCAGGATGTGGAAGG
Organism: Theropithecus gelada; assembly: GCF_003255815.1. Classification (NCBI taxonomy): domain Eukaryota; kingdom Metazoa; phylum Chordata; class Mammalia; order Primates; family Cercopithecidae; genus Theropithecus; species Theropithecus gelada. The sequence goes on from NC_037688.1 coordinate 31,762,241, forward strand.
AGGGGAATTCAGGGGCTTCAACTATCAACTGGACATGCTTCCTTTCTTGGCAGGATAGGGCTACAGAGCTATTCTTGGTATTGTACTTTACACCTCTGTGTAGGTCTCAAAAATTTCCAAATAATATTTTGTTTGTTGTTTTTTTTTTTTTTCTTTGAGACGGAGTCTCACTCTGTCGCCCAGGCTGGAGTGCAGTGGCGTGATCTCCGCTCACTGCAAGCTCCGCCTCCCGGGTTTACGCCATTCTCCTGCCTCAGCCTCCCAAGTAGCTGGGACTACAGGCGCCCGCCACTCGCCCGGCTAGTTTTTTGTATTTTTTTAGTAGAGACGGGGTTTCACCATGTTCGCCAGGATGGTCTCGATCTCCTGACCTTGTGATCCGCCCGTCTCGGCCTCCCAAAGTGCTGGGATTACAGGCTTGAGCCACCGCGCCCGGCAGTTTTTTGTATTCTTTAGTAGAGATGGGGTTTCACCGTGTTAGCCAGGGTGGTCTCGATCTCCTGACCTAGTGATCCGCCCATCTCGGCCTCCCAAAGTGCTGGGATTACAGGCTTGAGCCACCGCGCCCGGCCTATTTTGTTTGTTTTTTAATTCATTGCAACACCATTCACATCAAAATAATATTTTTCAAACCCAATTTTTTTTTTCTTGAGACAGAGTCTCACTCTGTTTCCCAGGCTATAGTGTAGTGGCGCGATCTCGGCTCTGCAACCTCTGCCCCTGGGGTTCAAACGATTCTCCTGCCTCAGCCTCCCATGTAGCTGAGACCACAGGCACGTGCCACCATGCCAGGCTAATTTTTGTATTTTTAGTTAGGTTTTTTTTTTTTTTTTTTTTTGAGACAGGGTCTTGCTCTGTTGCCCAGGCTAGAGTGCAGTGGCACCATCTCAGCTCACTGCAACCTCTGCCTCCCGGGTTCAAGCAATTCTCCTGCTTCAGCCTCCCCAGTAGCTGGGACTACAGGCACATGCCACCAGGCCCAGATAATTCATTTAAAAAAATTTTTTTTATTTTAGTAAGACGGGGTTTCACCATGTTGCCCAGGCTGCTCTCAAATTCCTGAGCTCAGGCAGTCCACCCACCTTGGCCTCCCAAAGTGCTAGGATAACAGGTGTGGGCCACTGTGCCCAGCTAATTTTTTGTACTTTTAGTAGAGACAGGGTTTTGCCATGTTGGCCTGGCTGGACTCAAACTCCTGACCTCAGGTGATCCACCCGCCTCGGCCTCCCAAAGTGCTAGGATTACAGGAGTGAGTCACCATGCCCGGCCTTAAGCCCAATTTTTAAGATAGCATAGAATAAAGCACTATTTTTCTCTGTAAGTTTCTATTGGTAAGTGGAAAAGGCAGAAACTGTATCTAACTCCATCCAATTCTCTCTGCACTTGCCTAAGCTGTTTTCCTGAGGAAACACGTGGCCCCAAACAGCCCCTTCTGTTCTCAGGCACAAAAAGGCAGTTTGTGGAAGACTGATTTAATCACACTGGGAGAGATGCACTTGGTCTGCATACTCACGGTTCAGCAAGCATCATGGGTAATGCGTTCTCTTGTATCTTGGAAGGTCGATTGAAGCCCATGGCATAGACTCCCTGGAGAAGCTGTGGTTTCCTAGGAAGCCAGGAAGACAGAGGATGGATGCCTAGAAGTTGGAATTGTTTAGAGGCCTAGAATCTTATCTTTTTCTGTAGTTAGGAATGATGCTTCCTACCTCTGTCAGACGCATTTTCCTATGCCTTAAAAAAAACACTGTCAATAACCAAAGCAAACCAAACCAAGCTACTGCCTCTCCCTAAGGAATCTTAATCTGCAACTATTTCTATAATTCATAAAATACAGACTGCTTTATTTTCTTAGAGAAATTAATGCTTTCAGCAGACCCACAAATCTGGCTGGCCTTGGAGGACAAGTGTTCCCTGGACACAGCAAGGGTGGTGGTTATTAATTCATAGCATTAAATAAATTATAAAATATATATCTAAAAATAGGCCAGGTGCAGTGACTCATGCCTGTAATCTCAGCACTTTGGGAGGTCAAGGCAGGCCAACTGTTTGAGGCCAGGAATTTGAGACCAGCCTGGGCAACACGGTGATACCTCGTCTCTACAAAGAAAAAAAAAAAAATACAAAAATTAGCTGGGTACACCTGTAGTCCCAGCTACTCAAGAGGCTGAGGTGGGAGGCTCACTTGAGCTTCGCAGGTCAAGGCTGCAGTGATCTGTGATTGAGCCACTGCACTCCAGCCAGGGTGACAGAGTGGGACTCTAAATAAGTAAATAATAAATGAAAATAAACACTATTTACTATACTGCTAAGATTTAAAAGTCCTTTTTTTCCATGTTCCTTCCAAAGCCAGCTGTGCAGATACTCAAGACTGTCAACAGGTAAGGAAATTGATGGGCTGGACGTGGTAGCTCACTCCTGTAATTCTAGCAGTTTGGGAGGCCAAGGTGGGATGATTGCTTGAGGAGTCCCGGCGTTCAAGACTGGCCTGGGCGGCCAGGCGCGGTGGCTCAAGCCTGTAATCCCAGCACTTTGGGAGGCCGAGACGGGCGGATCATGAGGTCAGGAGATCGAGACCATCCTGGCTAACACGGTAAAACTCCGTCTCTACTAAAAAATACAAAAAACTAGCCGGGCGAGGTGGCGGGCGCCTGTAGTCCCAGCTACTCGGGAGGCTGAGGCAGGAGAATGGCGTAAACCCGGGAGGTGGAGCTTGCAGTGAGCTGAGATCCGGCCACTGCACTCCAGCCTGGGCGACAGAGCGAGACTCCGTCTCAAAAAAAAAAAAAAAAAAAAGACTGGCCTGGGCAACACAGTGAGACCCTGTCTCTAAAAATGAGCTAGACAAGCTGGCATGCACCTGTAGTCCTAGCTACTTGGGAGACTGAGGCAGGAGGATTGCCTGAGGCTAAGAGTTCGAGACTATAGTGAGCTATGATTGCCCCACTGCACTCTGGGCGGGGCAACAGGGCCAGGTCATCTCTTTTAAAAAAAAAAAAAAGAAAAGAAAAAAGAATTTTTTTTTTTTTGAGATGGAATCTTGCTCTGTCACTCAGGCTAGAGTGCAATGGCGTGATTTTGGCTCACTGCAGCCTCTGCCTCCTGGGTTCAAGCGAGTCTCCTACCTCAGCCTCCTGAGTAGCTAGGATTACAGGCGCATACTGCCACACCTGGCTAATTTTTGTATTTTTAGTACAGGCGGGATTTTGCCATGTTGGCCAGGCTGGTCTTGAACTCCTAATCTCAGGTGATCCACCTGCCTCGGCCTCCCAAAGTGCTAGGATTACAGGCGTGAGCCACTGCGCCCAGTGAGAAAAAAAGAAAATTGATGAAGCCAGTTTCTAGTAGCTGATATAGAGTAAACAGTTAAAGGTTGTTCAATTAACCTACTAAACTTTACAAATGCTCAGATTCACTTAGGTCTAATCAAAGTAAACAGACACACACTAACTTCTTTTTGAGAGACATTCTCACTCTGTTGCCCAGGCTGGAGTGCAGTTGTGTGAAGTGGGGTCACTGCAACTGACACCTCCCGGGCCTCAAGAGATCCTCCCACCTCGGCCCCTCAAGTAGCTGGGGCTGCAGGCACGTGCCATCACACCCGGCTAATTATTTTTAAAATTTTTTGTAGAGACAGGGTTTCACCATGTTGCCCAGGCAAGTCTTGAACTTCTGAGCTCAAGAGATCCACTCGCCTTGGCCTCCCGAAGTGCTGGGATTACAGGTGTGAACCACCGCACCTGGACACCAACTTCTTATGTAAGCAGCTATACAAGAATTATCATTTAAGTTGCTCTTACACTGCATTTACAATAAGCTCTCTGCTACCTCTAAATTGACAAGATGTTTAAGAAAAATCACACCAGACTGTTTCTAAAGAAAAGGCCACCCAACTGTTCTCTAAGCCTTCCTTGGAGTTTAGTAGGCTCTCTAAAAGGCAAATTCTCTGGCGTATGTTGGTTCTCAGACACAAAGAACTTTAAAAACTTAATCTTTAGTATCTTCCATTTGGGAGAAAATGCTGTGACACTCGGCAGCTTCTGACTTGGTTGCCAACGAAACAAAGTCACTACTTAATTGAGACTCAAAAGGTGACCTTGGTTTCATTCTTTGTTTCCTTTTCCTACCAACAACTAAATCAGAGAGAACCTGCCTTTTACAGAGGACAATTCATCAGTGGTTAAACTGAGAGCTCACGTCTTCTAAATGGAAGAAATTAAAAAGCCAGTTGATACTTGGAGGAGCAAACTGTCACTCTAAGGAAATAATACCACATGTCTAGGTATCCTGATACAGCTTAAAAATAGAAGTGGAGATGACAGATTTGGCGAATAAAGTCCTGATAGAAAAAACACATACAAAAGCGTAATTTCCTGAAAAAAATTTTTTTTTTTTTTGAGAAGGGGTTTCGCTTTTATCTCCCAGGCTGGAGTGCAATGGCATGATCTCAGCTCACTGCAACCTCCGCCTCCAGGGTTCAAGCAATTCTCCTACCTCAGCCTCCTGAGTCGCTGGGACTACAGGCCACGTGCCATTATGGCCGGCTAATTTTTTTGTATTTTTGGTAGAGATGGGGTTTCATCATTTTGACCAGTCTGGTCTCAAACTCCTGACCTCAGGCAATCCACCTGCCTCGGCCTCCCAAAGTGCTGGGATTACAGGCGTGAGCCACTGTGCCCAAACAAAAGTGTAACTGTTTAAAAATACATTTTTGGTCCAGCCTGGGCAACATGGTGAAACCTCATCTCCATTTAAAAAAAAAAAAAAAGTTCTTGGGCCAGGTGCTGTGGCTGACACTTGTATGTAATCCTAGCAATTTTGGAGGGTGAGGCAGGAGGAATCTTTGAGAACAGGAGTTCAGGAGCAACCTGGCCAACACAGCAATACCACACCTCTATTTTTAAAAATAAAAAAATAAGGCTGGGTGCAGTGGCTCATGCCTGTAATCCAGCAGCCTGGGAGGCTGAGGTGGGCAGATCGCTTGAGGCCAGGAGTTTGAGACCACCCTGGCCAACATGATGAAACCCTGTCTCTACTAAAAATACCCAAATGAGCCAGGTGTGGTGGCTCAGGCCTGTAATCCCAGCTATGTGAGAGGCTGAGGCACGAGAATCGCTTGAACCTAGGAGGTAGAGGTTGCAGTGAGTCAAGATTGTGCCACTGCGCTCCAGCCTGGGAAACAGAGTGAGACTCAGTCTCAAAAGTAAATAAATAAATGAATAGAAATAAAAATAAAAAATTGTTCTTCAAGATTACTTAACAACTAGTTAGCTTTGTTTTATGTGTCTCTTACTCAGTGGTAATAGCTGGAAGGAATGTGGCTTCAATTTGTCCACAGTGGCCATACTATAGATTTTGCTGAATTATGGCAAATAATCCATTGATTCCACCACATTCTTATTCATCAGCTACTTTCTATGGTTGTGATCCTGGCAGGCAGCAAGAATAGTAAGTAGGTCTTGTGTTCCTTGTAACACCCGCCACAGTGGCATGTATGTAACACAATGATCCATATTTAATCCTCTATTAATTTACTGAAGTAAACCTAAAACATAAGGCTAGGCACGGTGGCTCATGCCTGTAATCCCAGCACTTTGGGAGGCCGAGGCAGGCGGATCACGAGATCAGGAATTTGAGACCAGCCTGGCCAACATAGTGAAACCCTGTCTCTTCTAAAAATACAAAAATTAGCCGGGCATGATGGTGTGCACCTGTAGTCCCAGCTAACTCAGGAGGCTGAGGCAGGAGAATCGCTTGAACCTGGGAGGTGGAGGTTGTGGTGAGCTGAAATCGCGCCACTGCACTCCAGCCTGGGCAACAGAGCAAGACTCCATCTCAAAAAAACAAACAAACAAAAACCAAAAACAGATTTGATAGATTTTTTAAAAAGCAGATAAACTGTAAGACTGTAAACCCTATAGTCTAAATATACATATATGTATATTTTTTTGAGACAGAGTCTTACTCTGTTGCCCAGGATGGAGTGCAGTGGCACGAACTTGGCTCACCGCAATGTCTGCCTCACAGGTTCAAGTGATTCTCCTGCCCCAGCCTCCTGAGTAGCTGGGATTACAGGCCTGTGCCATCACGCCCGGCTAAGTTTTGTATTTTTAGTGGAGATAGGGTTTCACTATGTTGGTCAGGCTGGTCTCAAACTCCTGACCTTGTGATATGCCCACCTCGGCCTCCCAAAGTGCTGGGATTACAGGCGTGAGCCACTGTGCCTGGCCTTTTTTTTAAAAAAAAAAAAAAAAAAAAAAATAGCACATGTTCTCACTTAAGGGCTTACCTAATCAGAAATGTTCCTGACATCCAGAAATCACCTGTCAGCCAATATTTTATTGAAAGTTCTAAGAGTATAAGAGAAATAAGACTTTTAGCTATGATTAATAAATTTGAAGCATTAAAAAATTCCTACCGAGAGAACAGGGTAGCCAAGACACTGGGGGGGAAATTAATACTGCAAATGTTTTCATACTTTTTGACTTTTGAATCATGTGATTTATTCATGTGACTTCTTCACGAAGAAAAAAATAGCCAGGCACGGTGGCTCATGCCTGTAATCCCAGCACTTTGAGAGGCCGAGGCGGGCGGATCACCTGAGGTCAGGAGTTCAGGACCAGCCTGGTCAAAATGGTGACACCCTGTTTCTACTAAAAATACAAAAAATTAGCCGGGTGTGATGCCGTGCACCTGTAATCCCAGCTACTTGGGAGGCTGAGGCAGGAGAATCGCTTGAACCCAGGAGGCAGAGGTTGCAGTGAACCAAGGTCGCACGATTGCACTCCAGCCTGGGCAACAGGAGTGAAACTCTGTCTCAAAAAAAAAAAAAGAAAAAAAAAAATGCTAACTTTTTAAAAGTAAAAATTCTCACAAGAATTTCTGAGATGCAGTTTTATGTGGGGAGAGACTGGCAAGGAAGAGCTGTTGAAAGGAGCGAATACTCACAGTCGAAGCTCTTCAAACGACTTCACCGAGTACAGAGGGGAGTTTGGATCCCGCTGCAGGACTTCTACTTGGTTTGTGTTATCGACAAGGTTACTTCTGATCAGCTTGTTGAGTAAGGACTGGGCAGCTCTGTCCTCTGTCAGGAAGAAACCAGTAGATCTTCATTCTCATCTGGCAAACCCCACGCTTATGAAGCCACTCTTTCTCCCTCTCCACACTAGCAGCTGGGCAGTCAAGCATGGCTGGAGAAAAACCATCACACTGATAGGTCTCTATTTATTTATTTTAGAGATGGGGTCTTGCTGTCACCCAGGCTGGAGTGCAGTGGCACAATCATAGCTCACTGTAGCCTAGAATTCCTGCGTTCAGGCGATCCTCCCACCTCAGCCTCCCAAGTAGCTGGGAGTCCAGGTGTGTGCTATCACACCCAGCTCATTTTGAAATCTTTTGTAGAGATGGGGTCTCCCTATGTTGCCCAGGCTGGGCTTGAACTCCTGGCCCAAAGCAATCCTCCCACCTCAGCCTCCCAAAGTGCTGGAATTACAGGCATGAGCCACTGCTTCAGGACTTGTTCGGTTCTCCTCCTCTCACTGACTATTCCTTCTCTGATTCCTCTCATCTCCTGGATCTTGTAGCTTGGAGTGCCTCTGGCTCCAGGAAGGCAAGCCCTGGGTCATACTGTCTCTTGCCAAGGGCATCCAAGAGTAGTTACCTTTCTCCTCTTCATCTGTTTTCTCAGCAGTGGTACTGGTTTTGATAATACCTACACAAGAAAACAGTTGTCATAATTAGAAAGGCAAATATGAGAACCACCAAAAATGTGGGACAATATAAATAAATACACTGAAATTTATTTTATTTATTTATTTTTTAGACAGAGTTTTCCTCTTGTAGCCCAAAGTTGGAGTGCAATGGCGCAACCTTGGCTCACTGCAACCTCCGCCTCCTGGGTTCAAGCGATTCTCCTGCCTCAGCCTCCTGAGTAGCTGGGATTAGGCGTGTGCCACCACACCTGGCTAATTTAGGTATTTTTAGGAGAGACGGGGTTTTGCCATGTTCGCCAGGATGGTCTTAAACTCCAGACCTCAATCAAGTGATCCGCCCACCTTGGCCTCCCAAAGTGCTGGGATTACAGGCATGAGACACAGCGCCCAGTCGGAAATTTATTTTAAGTAATCAAAATATAAATAGTTGGCATTTCTTTATGTTTAGTGAATTTTTATTTCTAGAATTTTTTTTTTTTTTGAGACAGGGTCTCCCTCTGTTGCCCAGGCTAAAGTGCAGTGGTGCAATCATAGCTCACTACAACCTTAATCTCCTGAGCCGAAGTGATCCTCCCACCCCAGGCTCCCACTTAGCTGGGACTACAGGTGCATACCACCACATCCTCCTGCCTTAGCCTCCTGAGTAGCTAGCATTACAGGCATGCGCCACTATTCTCAGCTAATTTAAAACAAAAACATTTTTGTAGAGATGGAGTCTTGCCGTGTTGCCCAGCTTGTTCTCAAATTCCTGGCCTCAAGTAATCCTCCTGCCTTGGTCTCCCAAAGCACTAGGATTACTGGCATGAACTACTGTACCTGGTGAAAACTTTTAAATTTCTAGAAATTTTGACTAATTTCAGACAGATCAGAATATGTTACCTCTTAACAGTCCTACTTTAAAATACAGCCTTATTAGCAAACACAGTCTACCATTTTTTATCTTTCAGATTGGCAAATTCTAAAAGTTTGACTATTAATTCTGTGATGAGATTGTAGAAAAACACTCTCATTTTTGCTGATGGAAATATTAATTGGTGGCCGGTCACAGTGGCTCATCCTGTAATCCCAGCACTTTGGGAGGCTGAGGCGGGTGGATCACCTGAGGTCAGGAGTTTGAGACCTGTCTGACCAACATGGAGAAACCCTGTCTCTACTAAAAAATACAAAATTAGCTGGGTGTGGTGGCGCATGCCTGGAATCCCAGCTACTCGAGAAGGCTGAAGCAGGAAAATTGCTTGAACCCAGGAGGCAGAGGTTGTGGTGAGCCGAGATCATGCCACAGCACTCCAGCCTGGGCAACAAGAACAAAACTCTTGTCTCAAAAAAACAAACAAACAAACAAAACCAGAAATATTAATTGGTATAATACCTAAGGAAAGGACTTTGAAAATACTGAGAAAAACTGCAAATGTCAGCCTGGGCAACACAGCAAGACCTAGTCTCTACTAACAATTTAAAAAATTATCCTGTAATCCCAGCTATTCAGGAGGCTGGGGCAGGAGAACAGCTTGAGCCCAGGAGTTTGAGCCACCGCACTGCAGCCTGGGTGACAGAGCAAGAGCATGTCTTTATTTTTTTTTTTTTTTGAGACGGAGTCTCGCTCTGTCACCCAGGCTGGAGTGCAGTGGCCGGATCTCAGCTCACTGCAAGCTCCGCCTCCCGGGTTTACGTCATTCTCCTGCCTCAGCCTCCCGAGTAGCTGGGACTACAGGCGCCCGCCACCGCGCCCGGCTAGTTTTTTGTATTTTTTAGTAGAGACGGGGTTTCACCGTGTTAGCCAGAATGGTCTCAATCTCTTGACCTCATGATCCGCCCGTCTCGGCCTCCCAAAGTGCTGGGATTACAGGCTTGAGCCACCGCGCCTGGCCTATTTTTTTGAGACAGAGTCTCACTCTGTTGCCCAGGATGGAGTACAGTGGCACAATCTCGGCTCACTGCAACCTCTGCCTCCCAGGTTCAAGTGATTCTTCTGCCTCAGCCTCCCAAGTAGCTGGGACTACTGGCGCGCACCACCATGCCTGGGCAATTTTTGTATTTTTAGTAGAGACAGGGTTTCAGCATATTGGCCAGGCTGGTCTCAAACTCCTGACCTCATGATCTGCCCACCTTGGCCTCTCAAAGTGCTGGGATTACAGGCATGAGCCACCATGTCCAGCCTACAAGATCCTGTCTTTAAAAAAAAAAAAAGGCTGGGCGCGGAGCTTGCAGTGAGCCGAGATCGTGCCACTGCACTCCAGCCTGGGCGACAGAGCGAGACTCCGTCAAAAAAAAAAAAAAAAAAAAAAAAAAAAGCCAGGCGTGGTGGCTCACACCTGTAATCCCAGCACTTTGCGAGGCCAAGCGGGCGGATTGCCTGAGCTCAGGAGTTCGAGACCAGCCTGGGCAATACACTGAAACCCTGTCTCTACTAAATACAAAAAATTAGCTGGGCATGGAGGCGGGCATGGAGGCGTGCACCTGTAATCCCAGCTACTTGGGATGCAGAGACAGAAGAACTGCTTGAACCTGGCAGGCGGAGGTTGCAGTGAGCTGCCACTGTACTCCAGCCTGGGCAACAGAGAGAGAATCCATCTCAAAAAAAAAAAAAAAAAAAAGAAAAAGAAAGAAAAAGTTGCAAACGCATATACCTTTGACCTAGCAAATCCATTTTTGGGGAATTTATCCTACAAACACTTGTATACATGTAAAAAGAGCTAAGTTCATGGTTATTTCATGAAGCATTATTTATAATAGCAAAAGAATGGGACCACCCAAATATCTATGATTGCTTAAAAAGTCATGGTATATCAGCCGGGTGCAGTGGCTCAAGCCTGTAATCCCAGCACTTTGGGAGGCTGAGGCGGGCAGATCACCTGAGCTCAGGAGTTCGAGACCAGTCTGACCAAGATGGAGAAACCCTGTCTCTACTTAAAAAACACAAAATTAGCCAGGTGTCATGGCACATGCCTGTAATTCCAGCTACTTAGGAGGCTGAGGCAGGAGAATCGCTTGAACCCGGAAGTTGGAGGTTGTGGTGAGCCGAGATCACACCATTGTACTCCAGCCTGGGCAACGAGAGAAACTTCATCTCAAAAAAAAAAAAAAACAAAAAAAAAACATGGTATATTGACACAATGCAGTATCACATAATTATAAAACACAAGGAGGGGTCAGGCACAGTGGCTCACGCCTGTAATTCCAGCACTTTGGGAGGCCGAGGCGGGCAGATCACCTGAAGTCAGGAGTTGACGACCAACCTGGCCAACATGGTGAAGCGCTGTCTCCACTAAAAATATAAAAAGTAGCCAGGCATGATGGCAGATACCTGTAATCCCAGCTATTCGGGAAGCCAAGGCAGGAGAACTGCTTGAACTCAGGAGGCAGAAGTTGGAGTGAGCCAAGACCGTACCACTGCACTCCAGTCTGGGTGACAGAGCAAGACTCTGCCTCAAAAAAAAAAAAAAAAAAAAAAAAAAAGGCAGGGATGAAACTGCATGTATTGATATGGAAAGTTTGCCAAGGGATACTGTTGAGTGAAAAAGTTAAGTGTACTGTATATATCATGCCGCATTTTGGTTGAGAGAATATGATAATCTATACTTATATTTGCTTTGCATAAAGTCTTTGGAAGAATATTAAAAATCCATGAACAGGCCGGGTGCGGTGGCTCAAGCCTGTAATCCCAGCACTTTGGGAGGCTGAGACGGGCGGATCATGAGGTCAGGAGATCAAGACCATCCTGGCTAACACAGTGAAACCCCGTCTCTACTAAAAAATACAAAAAACTAGCCGGTGAGGTGGCGGGCGCCTGTAGTCCCAGTTAATGTAGTCCCAGCTACTCAAGAGGCTGAGGCAGGAGAATGGCGTAAACCCGGGAGGCGGAGCTTGCAGTGAGCTGAGATCCGGCCACTGCACTCCAGCCTGGGCGACAGAGCAAGACTCCATCTCAAAAAAAAAAAAAAAAAAATCCATGAACAGTGGCTACTTATGGGATAGGATGGTGTTATGAGCTGAATTGTGTGTGGCCCCCTGACCCCAAACTCATATATTCAAGTCCTAACCAGTACCTCAGAATGTGACCTGATTTTGAAATAGGGTTGCTACAGCTGTAGTTAAGATGAGGTCACTAGGGTGGGCCCTAATCCTTGTACCTTATTATACTTTCTGAGTTTTGAACCCAGATTCACTTTTCAAAAAGTTAAAAAATTTACCTCGTGCAGGATCTGGATGTTATTTAAAAAAAAATAGCCAGGCGCGGTGGCTCACACCTGTAATCCCAGCACTTTGGGAGGCCGAGGCAGGCGGATCACGAGGTCAGGAGATCGAGACCATCCTGGTTAATACGGTGAAACCCCGTCTCTACTAAAAATATAAAAAATTAGCCGGGCGAGGTAGCGGGCGCCTGTAGTCCCAGCTACTCGGGAGGCTGAGGCAGAAGAATGGTGTGAACCCCGGAGGCAGAGCTTGCAGTATGCCGAGATCGCGCCACTGCACTCCAGCCTGGGTGGCAGAGCGAGACTTCGTCTCAAAAAATAAATTAAAAAATAAATAAATAAAATTAGGCCAAGTGCAGTGACTCATGCCTATAATCCCAGTACTGTGGGAGGCCAAGGCAGGCAGATCGCTTGAGTTCAGGAGTTCGAGACCAGCCTGGGCAACATGACAAAACCCCGCCTCTACTAAAAACATAAAAAATTAGCCAGGTGTGGTGGTGGACACCAGTAGTCTCAACTACCTGGGAGGTGAGGTGGAAGGATCTCTTAAGCCTGGGTGGCAAGTTTGCAGTGAGCCAAGATCATGCCATGCCACTCCACTCTAGCCTGCACGACAGAGTGAGACCCTGTCTCAAATAAAGTTTTAAAAATCTAATATAAAAAATAAAAAATTTAGGCCAGGCGCAGTGGCTCACGACTGTAATCCCAGCACTTTGGGAGGCCGTGGCGGGCAGATCACAAGGACAGGAGATCAAGACCATCTTGGCTAACACGATGAAACCCTATCTCTACTAAAAATACAAAAACAAAAAGCTAGCCAGGCGTGGTGGCGGGCGCCTGTAGTCCCAGCTACTCGGGAGGCTGAGGCAGAAGAATGGCATGAACCCAGGAGGCAGAGCCTGCAGTAAGCCGAGATTGCGCCACTGCACTCCAGCCTGGGCAACAAAGCGAGACTCCGTCTCAAACAAAATAAATAAATAATTAGCCAAAATATTATCAAATGAACAGTAGCAGTACAGTCCAATAGAGAGACTCTTAATTTTAAGAAGTCAAAGGATAAACTTTGGAAAATTGACATATCCCTTCAGTAACAAAATCTAATTTACTGGCTTGTAAACAGCTAACGGTTACACTAAATAACAGCTCTTTGTACAATGCAGCTATGAGTGCAAAGCAGCGGCCCACATGGAACTCTTTTCTAGCTTGTAGTTACTAGTGACTCACCATTGGTATCTGCTTTGACTTTCTCTTCCTTGATCTGCAAATTGGTCATCTGAATAGGAGTAAAAGAAAACAGGGTTAAGCAAAGGATCCAATAAAAGGAAGGTCCCTAAGAAAAGAGAAACTTTCAGTAAAAGTCTAGTCTGAAACTTTCAGCACCAGTATTGAGGGAATTGGTTTGTTCCCTCATAGTAGAACTGCTGAAAGTCTGTGTGAAACCATCATTTCAAACATCTTCAACAGCCTTCAAACAAGGCGAGGGGTGGGCTAAATATAATGGTTGGGGGGAAAGTTTCAGAAAACCTCAAACTCTGCTTATCTCCCAACTCAAGTTTTTTCTATTTATTTATTTTCTGAAACAAGGTCTCACTCTGTAACCTAGGCTGGAGTGCAGCAGCACAATCATGGCTCACTGTGGCCTCAACCTCCTGGGTTCTAGCAATCCTCCCACCTCAGCCTCCCTAGTAGCTGAGACCACAGGGTGTAGACCACCATGCCTACTCAAACTCAAACTCGAACTCCTGGGCTCAAGCAATCCTCCCACCCTGGCCTCCAAAGCACTGGGATTACAAGTGTGAGTCACCGCACCCAGCCTTCTTCTGTCACTTTCACTGGTTTTCTCTACTCCAGAGAGCAGAGCCACATGATAACCTAAGACCATGAGTCATTTATTAAGTGAAGGTACACAAGTCTAAGTGGTGAAAAAACAGGTATTCTTCAACTATTAGGAAGCATTTATTTACACCAGCCTTCTGATAAGCTGAATGCTTAGAAGCAGACACCAAGTATGTTTAGGCCTGTATTTGTGATATTCATATCACAGCTAGGTTAGGGTCACAGATTTCACAAGGTTTGAAACCAATTATCAGTAACTGTCTTTCAGAATAGATCTGATGCTAAATGCTAGATTTTAAACTCCAGAGTACAAGGCCCATGCCCTTGATAATGCTTTGTAATTTCTTTGTGGAAACTGCTGGTTTTATACCTCTGACTTGCTCCTTCCCCTGAATTCCAGTGCTGTATTTCCAAATGCCTGATGGCTACCATGCAGAAAAGAACACAGCAGGCCTGACCACTCTCCTTAGGAAAGCCTATTTGCAAGGCTGGCCCTTGGCTGTCACCTGAGAACTTGGACTTTGGGAAGGTTCCCATCATTCCTAGAACTGATAAGAGGGGGTCAGTCTGCCTCAACTGCTTGTAAAAACATGTAATTTATGCTAACCACCTGCATTCCTTCTGGAAGTCTGGAATTCTGGTACAAGCTAGGCACAGGGTGACTATATGACAGGCCCCCAATAAAAGCCTCAAGTAGTCTCTAACAAGCTTCCATGACACCACCTCATACGTGCTGTTACAATTTGCTACCGGAAGAATTAAGCACACTCTGTGGACTCCATTGGGAGATAACTTGGAAGTTTGCCTGGTTTCCTCTGGACTTAGCCCATGAGCCTTTTTCTTCCACTAATTTTGCTTTGTATCTTTTCACTATAATAAATCATATCTGTGAGTACAACTACATACCGAGCCTGTGAGCTCTCTTAACAAATCGTCAAACCTGGCATCTCCTGGGGACTCCCACAACAGGTACTTACCAAGATGTCTCCTTATTTTAAACTCAGAACAGCCAAACCTGAACTCACCATTCCCTTTTTTCTTTTTTTGAAACAGGGTCTCACTGTCGCCCATGCTGGAGTGCAGTGGTGTGATCACAGCTCACTGTAGCCTCAACCTCCCTAGGCTCAGGTGATCCTCCCACCTCAGCATCCTGAGTAACTGGGACCACAGGAGTGTGCCACCACCACACCCAGCTAATTTTTTTTTGTATTTTTGTAGAAATGGGGTTTCACCATGTTGCCCACACTGGTCTTGAACTCCTGGGTTCAACTGATCTGCCTGCCTCAGTCTCCCAAAGTGCTAGGATTACAGGTGTGAGCCACCGTGCCCAGCCTTCACCATTCTTTTTTTTTTTTTTTTCTTTTTGAGACAGAGTCTCACTCAGTAGCCCGGGCTGGAGTGCAGTGGCGTGATCTCGATTCACTGCAACCTCCACCTCCCAGGTTCAAGCAATTCTCGTGCCTCAGCCTTCTGAGTAGCTGGGATTACAGGCGCCTGCTACCATGCCTGGCTAACTTTTGTATTTTTAGTAGAGACAGGGTTTCGCTATGTTGGCCAGGCTGGTATCAAACTCTTGACCTCGACTGATCTGCCCACCTCGGCCTCCCAACGTGCTGGGATCACAGGTGGGTGCCACCACGCCCGGCTGCCTTCACCATTTTATCAAATCTGCCCTTCCTCCCACTTTCGTATTCCTGTTATTGGAACGTTAGTAATACCAATAGGATCCAAGTTGAAAACAGAAACCTTTCGCTTTTTTTTTTTTTTTTTTTTTTTTTGAGACGGAGTCTTGCTCTGTCGCCCAGGCTGGAGTGCAGTGGCACAATCTCCGCTCACTGCAAGCTCGGCCACCTCCCGGGTTCACGCCATTCTCCTGCCTCAGCCTCCCGGGAAGCTGGGACTACAGGCACCTGCCACCACGCCCGGCTAATTTTTTTGTATTTTTTTAGTAGAGACGGGGTTTCACCGTGTTCGCCAGGATGGTCTCGATCTCCTGACCTCGTGATCCGCCGGCCTCGGCCTCCCAAAGTGCTGGGATTACAGGTGTGAGCCACCGCGCCCGGCCCAGAATAACTTCTACACCGATATTTCTATTAGCCATCACTTGTAACATATTCTGTTCTCTGTAGTTCAGTAAATCCTTGCCAGCCTTGTCTAATTCTGTCAATAGCCCTCTCAAAAAATCCCCATACCGCCTAGGCGTGGTGGCTCACGGCTGTAATCCCAGCCCTTTGGGAGGCCGAGGTGGGCGGATCACCAGAGGTCGGGAGTTCAAGACCAGCCTGACCAACATGGAGAAACCCCGTCTCTACTAAAAATACAAAATTAGCCAGTCGTGGTGGTGCATGCCTGTAATCCCAGCTACTCAGGAGGCTGAGGCAGGAGAATCGCTTGAACCCGGGAGGTGGAGGTTGTGGTGAGCCGAGATGACGCCACTGCACTCCAGCCTGGGCAACAAGAGCAAAACTCCGCCTCAAAACAAAAACAACAACAACAACAAAAAACAGTCCATTATCACTAAACAAACCTAAAGCTTAGGTCTTAGATATAAGAACAGAAAGCCACAGTGTATGCTGTACTTACATTCCAGTTGAATAAATATTCATTACTTAAAGAACAAGTATATGAAACTAAGTGTCACTTTAAACATCAATGAAACAATTTGTAGTGCCTCCTTCCAACATCTGCAGATTGAGGTATTAAATCTAAAAGTGAATCTGTTATTCTGCAAAGAGCTACAAACTGCCAACCACGTTAAGCATGGATCTAAGAAATGTTAAATACAGAGTAGCACAGAAACATGCGAAGAACAGTCGCGTAATGAAAATGAGAATCAGCATCTAAACTTGGCTTTCCTTATAATCATCACCGAGGAGGTCAATAGAGGAATGACAGCATGCATAGTGGGGTGGATATACCAAAGGATGAAGTCCTTAACCAGCCCATATGGAGATAAAAAGCTCGACACTGGTCTCTTTAGCTCTAAGAGCAAATCAAGGGCAAGTGACTGCCCCAGCAAACTCTAGCAGCGCGTTGCCCAGGAGCCTCCCCAACCCGGGGAGCTCCCTGTGCTTTAGGCAGGTTTCGCCTGGGCCCCTGCTACGTCCTCCCCGCCTGGAGATGAAGCCACTGACCGACTTGACAGCCGCTTCCTGCTCGTCCACCGCCAGGGCCCAAGAGTCGGTGGCCATAGTCCCGACCAAGGGCGACCCACTTGTGAAAATATGCGCCGCACCACGTCGCAACGCCGGCCCCAAGCCCGCCACCGGCGCGAGAATGCACCTCACGCGGACCGGAAGCGGCGGTGAGCACAGGTGACGTCAGTTCCCACCCGGCGTGCGACATCATCATTCTGCGCGGCGCTGGGTCTCTCTGGACTGACCTCTGCCTTTGTGCGCAAACCTCGGGCTTTTTGCTCACCCTTCCAGGACGCGGCCTCCTCGCTTTTTAAAACTCCTGAGCTCTACGAAGTGGAACTGTTAGCCCTCCGTTTATTGCCTTACTTAACACTGAAATAACCCAACGTTTAATATTTTATTTTTTATTTATTTATTTTTTTGAGACGGAGTCTCGCCCTGTCCCAGGCTGGAGTGCAGTGGTGCGATTTCGGCTCACTGCAACCTCCGCCTCCCAGGTTCAAGCTATTCTCCTACCTCAGTCTCCCGACTGTCTGGGATTACAGGCGCCCGCCACCACGCCCGACTAATTTTTGTATTTTTAGTAAGAGACGGGGTTTCACCATGATGACCAGGCTGGTCTCCAACTGCTGACCTCGTGATCCTCCCGCCTCAGCCTCCCAAAGTGCTGGGATTAAAGGCGGTAGCCACCACGCCCGGCCTCCAAAGTTTATTTTTAAGCCTGTCACATCTCACCTTAAATGTGTAAGTCTCTGAACTGTACAAATGTGTAAGTCTCCAAACTGTAAGGCTTTAAACAAAGGAAAGTTCCATGAGAATACTGTATGATGCCTACTGTTAAGAACGCGATAACAGGTAAGAAAACAAAAATCAGAACGCAACAGAAGGCCCGTAAACCCCATAATTCCATCATCCAATAAATACAACACACAATGCCTTTTCTCTTTTCTTTTTTTTTTTTTTTTAATTTTTTTTTGAGACAGAGTCTCATTGTGTCACCCAGGCTGGAATGCAGTGGTGCGATCACTCACTGCAGCCTTGACCTCCCACCTCAGCCTCCCAGGTAGCTGGCCCACAGGCCCGCACCACCACGCCCGGTTAACTTGTAAACTTTTTGCAGAGACGGGGGTCTTCATTATATTGTTCAGGCTGCTCTCCAACTCCTGAATTCCAGAGATCCCCCTTCCTTGGCCTCTCAAAGTGTTGGGATTACAGGCATGAGCCACCACACCTGGTCATTATGTTGAAGGACCACCAAATACATACTGTATAATCTATATGAGATTCAAGAATAGGACAAATGAAATCTATGGTGATAAAAACTAACAGAGCTTACCTGTGGAGAAGGATGTTTGTTTGGGCCAGACACAAGGGAACTTCCTCGGTGATAGAATTATTCTGTATCTTAATTGGTGCCTGGTTACATAGATGTGTAAGTTTGTTAAGTCATGCTACTTTGTATTTCTAAACTCATGGAACTATTATTTATAGATGTTACCCAGGCTGGGCGGGGTCTTGGCTCACTACAACCTCTGCCTCCTGGGTTCAAGCGACTCTCCTGCCTCAGCCTTCCAAGTAGCTGGGATTACAGGCACACACCACCACACCCAGATAATGTTTGTATTTTTAGTAGAGATGGGGTTTCACCGCATCGGCTAGGCTGTCCTTGAACTCCTGAGCTCAAGACCAGGAGGCCTTGCCTGCCTGGGCCTCCCAAAGTGCTGGGATTATAGGTGTGAGCCACAGTGCCTGGCCTGCTTTTTCTTTTTTATAAGCAGTTCCCAAGGAAGAATAACTGTTTTTGTTTTTTGAGACAGGGTCTCGCTGTGTCACCTAGGCTAGAATGCAGTGGCATGTTCACAGCTCACTGCAGCCTTGATCTCCCAGACTCAAGTGATCCTCCCACCTGAGCTCCCCGGTAGCTGGGACTATAGCAGTACGCCACCACCCCTGGCTAATTTTTATATGAGAACTTGTGTATTTAAAATATTGTATATAAATTATACCTCTCAATAATGTTGATTAAAAATCAAAAAAAGGGCAAGGCACAGTGGCTCACGCCTATAACCCCAGCACTTTGGGAGGCCAAGGTAGGTGAATCACCTGAGGTCAGGAGTTCAAGACCAGCCTGGCCAACATGGTGAAACCTCGTCTCTACTAAAAATACAAAAATTAGGGCCAGGCGCAGTGGCTCATGCCTATAATCCCAGCACTTTGGGAGGCCAAGACGGTGGATCACCTGAGGTCAGGAGATCGAGACCAGCCTGGCTAACACAGTGAAACCCTGTCTCTACTAAAGATACAAAAACAAAATTAGCCGGGTGTGGTGGCAGGTGCCTGTAGTCCCAGCGACTCGGGAGGCTGAGGCAGGAGAATGGTGTGAACGCAGGAGGCAGAGCTTGCAGTGAGCTGAGATTGCACCACTGCACTCCAGCCTAGGCGACAGAGGAAGACCCTGTCTCAAAAAAAAAAAAGAAAATTAGCCGGGCGTGGTGGGGTGCACCTGTAATCCCAGCTACTCAGGAATGGCTGAGGCAGGAGAATCACTTGAACCCAGTATGCGGAGGTTGCGGGAGCCAAGATTGCGCCACTGCACTCCAGCCTGGGTGACAGAGCAGGACTCTCTCAAAAAATAATAATAAAAAGGAATGAAATACATGCGGTAACATGGATGAGAGATTTGACATCTCATCGCTTCTCGCCCTCTTGGCCAAGATCAAGTGGAGAGATTTGACATCTCATAGACATTATATTGCGTGAAAGAACCCAGGTACAAAAAGAGTACATATTGCATGATTCCATTCATATAAGCCCAAAACAGGTATATCTAATCTATAGAGATAGAAATCAGAACAGTGGCTGCCTGGGGATGAGATAGGATGAGTAGGATTGACTGGAAAGGGGTACAAGGGAACTTGAGGAAAGTCCAGCAATAGTGGAGGTGGAGCAGAGGGTATGAGCTGGGAAGCAAATGGAATGGGTGAGTTAAGTAGGTGCCTGATCTGGAGGGCCTCACATGCCACTTAGGAAAAATGTAAACGAATTGGGAGTCTTCAGCAGGAGTGGGGTAATCACACTCAAAGGTGGCAAATATCTTACTGGCTGTTGTGAGACAAAGGAACTGCAGGAAAACCTCAGTGGAGGCATAGGCAACTGCTAGGAAGCTAGTGTAGTAGACCAGATGACCACAGTGATCCAGACCAGGGTGAATTCAGGAAGTATTAGATTGAGGCTACACAGGGTGACTGACGTGTAATCCCAGCACTTTGGGAGGCCAAGGCAGAAAGATCACTTGAGGCCAGGAGTTTGAGACCACCCTGAGCAACATAGTGAGACCCCTGTCTCTATAAAAAACAAACTCCAAACTATTAAAATTTTTTTTTTTTTTTCAGACAGAGTCTTGCTCTGTCGCCCAGGCTGGAGTGCAGTGGTGCGATCTCGGCTCACTGCAACCTCCACCTCCCGGGTTCAAGCAATTTTTGTGCCTCAGCCCCCCGAGTAGCTGGGATTACAGGCATGCGCCATCACGCCCAGCTAATTTTTGTATTTTTAGTAGAGACGGGGTTTCACCATGTTGTCCAGGCTGGTCTTGAACCGGACTTTAGGTGATCCACCCACCTTGGCCTTCCAAAGTGCTGGGATTACAGGCATGAGCCACTATGCCCAGCCAAAAGTATTAGATTGAGCCATATAAAAGTGCTGCTTCTTAGGCCAAAAATGGCCAAAGAGTAACAATTTTGTTTGGTTTTACCAAATAGATGGTAGAATTATAGTTATGAAGGATGGCCACAGATACTTCATAGCTTCCCTCACCAGGATATGAGGTTTATTTCCCCACCTGTGGGATCTGGGCTGGCCCTGTAGTTAGCTTTCACCAAAAAATGTGACAGAAGTGGCACTGGGAGAGTTCTGAGCCCAGGCCTCAACAGACCTTGCAGCTTCTGCTCTTTCCTCTTAGAAGGAGCCCAGAAACCAGATCACAAGGTCAGGAGTTCGAAACCAGCCTGACCAACATGATGAAACCCTGTCTCTAGTAAAAATACAAAAAAAAAAAAAAAGAAAAAAATAGCCAGGCATGGTGTTGGGCACCTGTAATCCCAGCTACTGGGCAGGCTAAGGCAGGAGAAACACTTGAACTGGGGAAGCAGAGGTTGCAGTGAGCCGAGATCACACCACTACACTCCAGCCTGGGCAACAGAGTGAGACTCTATCTGGAAAAAAAAAAAAGGAGGAGCCCAGAGACCATCCACCATACTGTGAAGATGAAAGGCCACATGGAGAGGCCTAGCAGCCCTAGCTGAGTTCAGACACTAGCTGGGATAAGACAGCTGCTTCAGCCAGGCTGGGAGAGACCAGCAGAGCTTTCCAGACAACTCAGAATTGTGAGAAAGGCTGTTGTCTAAGCCATTGTTTTGGGGCAATTTGCAACACAGCAGTGGATAACTGATATAAAAGGACAGCAGGGCAGGGCAGGAAGATTCATGACGAACCCCAGGCTTCTGGCTTGAGTAACAGGCAATTGCAGTACCATTTTGTGAGGGGAAGTTAGAGGAAGAGCTGAGAGCAGAACCTGGGTTTTTTGAGTGGTAGTGCTTGGTAGTGGCATATGTTCAATGTTAGACACGAGGACAGGACTCATAGAAGACACCCCAAGTTCAAGTGCCATGTGTGCTTTTGTTTCCATGACCCTGGAGCTCAAGGATCAGGTCTTGGTATAGATTTGGGTGTCACCAGCAGACAAAGCCATAGGAATAAACAGCGTTGCCTCTGGCATGGAAAGAGAACAACCCAGAATACAGCCATGAGGAACAGGCCCATTTAGGAGGTGAATAAAGGAGGGGTCTGCCAAGGAGACTGAAGTGGTAGAGAGAAGACCAGGAAGCAAAGTGTGTGTCACTTTCCTCCCCAGAAGAGTGGCCAGAGGAAGAGACAGTTGATAGAGTTAAATGCTGCTGAGAAGGCAAATACAACAGGGATTAAAATGTAGCTTTTAAGCTGAGTGTGGTTGCATGCATCTGTAGCCACAGCTACTAGGGAGGCTGAGGCAGGAGGATCACTTGAGCTTGGAGTTCAAGGCTGCAGTAAACTGTGACTATGCCACTGCACTCCAGCCTGGTCAACAAAGTGAGACTCCCATCTCAAAAAAAAGTGGTTTTCGGATTTGGGTTCGGATTTGGAACATGTAGGTCATCAGTGTCTTTCATGAAGGCTATTTGAGGGGAGTGGTGGAGCAGAAGTCAAGACTGCAGAGGGATGAGGAATGGGACTCTGCGTACAACCTTACAAGACTTTCTGCCATTAGGAGACATGTTAGGCTGAAAGATGAGGAATAGAGGGTTGAATTGTAAAGAGCTGTGAAGTATGAACATGTTAAAATATCAATGAGAAAGAGCTGTTGGGGTGAGAGAGGTAGCAAATATGAGGGGAGAGTTGACAGAGCAAGTTCTTAAAAGCCAGGAGAGGGAATTTGGTGGATTGGCAGAAAAATGTGCATATATATTTTTTTTTAAATTTTTTTTTTTTAAAGGCAGGGTCTAATTTTGTTACCCAAGCTGGAGTGCAATGGTGCAGTCACGGCTTACTGCAGCCTCAAACTCCTGGGGTCAAGTGATTCTCCTGCCTCAGCCTCCCAAGTAGCTGAGACTACAGGCATGAGCCACCACGCCTGGCTAATTTTTAATTATTTTTTGTAGAGATGAGGTCTCCCTGTGTCGCCCAGGCTGGTGTCAAACTTCTGGGTTCGAGGGATCCTCCTGCCTTGGCCTCCCGAAGTTGCTGAGATTAGATGTAATCTCACCCAGCTGAGAAATTTAGATAACAGGGATCTCTCATTGAAACAGGAGGGAGAGGGAAGGACCGGTGCTCATGGAGGAAGTTCTGGTGGTGGAAGGTTGAGGCAGTTTCTGTATGTTAGCCATTTTCTTAGAGTAAGGAGCTTATTTACTGACACCTGAGAGGGATGATAGGGTTGGAATTATGAGGTGAGTGAAAGTCTTGAAATGGTCAGTGAAGTGTGGGTCCATGAGACAGTGAAGAACGGTCCATGAGACTAGAAGTACTGCAGCTTTTTCTGAAGTTATCCTTTCCATTGATGTTAAATACAAAGTCAGAGTTTTTCAAAGGCAGAGAAAGTTAAAAAAAAAAAATCAGATGAAGTAAAATATTTAATTTGTTCCTCTGGCATAATCTTACTTGCTATAGAAATTAACGAACCTGGCCGGGCATGGTGGCTCACAGCTGTAATCCCAGCACTTTGGGAGGCTGAGGTGAGTTGCTCGCTTGAGGCCAGGAGTTCGAGACCAGCCTGGCTAACATGGTGAAACCCCGTCTCTACTAAAAATACAAAAATTAGCCATGTATGGTGGCTCACGCCTATAATCCCATTGCTTTGGGAGGCTGAGGCAGGTGGATCCCTTGAGGTCACAAGATCAAGACCTTGGCCAACAGGGTGAAATCCCATCTCTACTAAAAATACAACAATTACCCAGGCGTGGTGGCACCTGTGGTCCCAGTAATTCAGGAGGCTGAGGCACAAGAATCGCTTGAGCCCGGGAGGCAGAGGTTGCAGAGAGCTGAGATGGCACCACTGCACTACAGCCTGGGCAACAGAGCAAGACTCCATCTCAACAACAAAAATAGAAAGTGCTTGACACCAAACTTGACATATTGCAAATGGATCCCTAATGTATGCATTCTAGATCCATGTAGGATGTCCTGCTTATTGGGAAGATACATCTTGCTTGGGCTCCTGATGCTTCCAATCTACCACCAGCTGTTACTGTGGCTTCAGCTTCTCCTGCTTGTATTTCTTCTGACCTGAACAAGTATGGAGTGACTCACTGGTGACTGTGATATTATAGCATTAATACTGATAAGTTCTATGTGTGAAAAATTGCACAAAACCCACCTCATGGTGAATTCTTTGCATTTACAATATTCACTGGAAAGCTGTGATTTACAGCATTACTGTGAAAACTGCTGAACTAAGCATTTCAGTCCAACACTGGGACAGTGATCTACATATCAATGGAAAACTTGCTTTGCTTTACAGAGCATTCACAGGGAATTTCATCTAAGCTCAAAGATAACTTACAGACCCAAATAGGTTTACACATTACAGATTTCAGAAAACTTCAACCAATGTGACCATGAGCACCTCCACCACGCCAGTTCAGAATGACTATAGAGCTCAGCCATGGGCAATCCCAATGCATTGAATGCTAAACTTTACGACATTAGCCTTGTTAAAACAAAAATACCCAAATACCAGCAACCAAAAACATACTGCTGTTTCTCCTACTTTCTTTTTCAGGAGATAGGGTCTTGCTCTGTTGCCCAGGCTGGAGTGCAGTAGCATGGAGCATGTCTCACTGCAGCCTCAACCCCCCTGGCTCAGGTGATCCTCCCACCTCAGCCTCCTGGATAGCTGGGACTAAAGGCATGCGCCACCACACTTGGCTAATTCTTTTGTAATTTTTTATTTTTTATAGATAGGGTCTTACTATGTTGCCCAGGCTGGTCTCAAACCCTTGGCCTCAAGCAGTCCATCTGCCTTGGCCTCTCAGAGTGCTGGGATTACAGGAGTGAGCCACTGTGCCTGGCTTAATTTTCTTTTTTAAACTTTTTAAGAAACAAGATCTTGGTCTTTGCCCAGAATGGTCTCGAACTCCTGGCTTCCAGTGATCCTCCTGCCTCAGCCTCCCAAGTAGCTGGGATTATAGGTGTGACACTCTGCACCCGGCTGTTTCCTTCTCATACTCATTAATGATTTCTTGGTAATATGAAAACTTCATAATTAAGTTCAATTAACATGAATTATTATTAATCTTCATGTTAATCCTCAATTCAGGTTAATCATCAATTAACAAGAATACATCAACAATTAGTTCTTAGGCATATAGCCAATGAATGACACTCAAGAAAAATAATAACATGCATTATTTATAGATAATGAATATATCCAGAATTTTCCATTGGGCCAAAAATTCCTTTTCCCAGGTTTCTCTGTTCTAGAACAGTTTATCATTTCTTTTTTCTTTTCTTTTCTTTTTTTTTTTTTTTTTTGAGACAGAGTCTCACTCTGTTGCCCAGGCTGGAGTACAGTGGTGAGATCTCGGCTCACTGCAACCTGTGCCTCTGGGTTCCTGTGATTCTCCTGCTTCAGCCTCCCAAGTAGGTGGGTATTACAGGCATGTACTACCACACCCAGCTAATTTTTGTATTTTTAGTAGAGGTGGAGTTTCACCATGTTGGCCAGGCTGGTCTCAAACTCCTGACCTCAGGTGATTTGCCCGCCTTGGCATCCCAAAGTGCTGGGATTACAGGCATGAGCCACTGCTCCTGGTGTTTTTTTCTCTTGTTTTGAGTCAGAGTCTTGTTCTGCCATCCAGGCTGGAGTGCAACAGCACAATCATAACTTACTCAAGCCTTGAATTCCTGGGTTCAGGCAATCTGCCTGCCTCAGCCTCCCCAGTAGCTGGGACTCCAGGCATGAACTACCATGTCTGGCTAATTTTTAAAAGTATTTTGTGGAGACAGGGTCTCACTTTGTTACCCAGGCTGGTCTTGAACTCTAGGGCTCAAGCAGTACTCCTGCCTCAGCCTCCCAAAGTGCTGGGATTACAGGCATGAGTCAACCCACCCAGCTATCATTTCATATATAGGTACTTACTAAAATCAGTAAAAGAATCCCTGGGGACCAAAGCTCACCAAGCTCAATGCAGATTTACATCACTGTTGGCTCTAGGCTACACAAGGTCACAGAGGCAGCTATGGCCCTGGGAGCTAGGCACTGTCAGGAATGAATATGGAAGGAATAAGGAAGAAATATGACCTGTAGTAATGCTGGGGTGACATGCCAGAACCATCCGCAACAGTGGGACTTACCTTTTTAAAAGACATGTACTATTTTGGGAGTCTCCCCAGGAAAATACATTTATTATTTTTGTTGTTGTTTTTGTTTTTGAGATGGAGTTTTGCTCTTGTTTCCCAGGCTGGAGTGCAACGGCGCGATCTCAGCTCACTGCAACCTCTGCCTCCTAGGTTCAAGCGATTCTCCTGCCTCAGCCTTACCAAGTAGCTTGGATTATAGGTATGTGCCACAAAGCCTGGCTAAGTTTGTATTTTTAGTAGAGATGGGGTTTTGCCATGTGGGTCAGGCTGGTCTCAAACTTCCGACCTCAGGTGATCCGCCCACCTTGGCATCCCAAAGTGCTGGGATTATAGGCGTGAGCCACTGTGCCCAGCCAGGAAAATACATTTAAACTCAAACTACTGCACATATGTTGCAGGAAGTCAGGGACCCCGAACGGAGGGTCCGGCTGAAGCCTGGCAGAACATAAATTGTGAAAATTTCATGGACATTTGTTAGTTCCCCAAATTAGTACTTTTATAATTTCTTATGCCTGTCTTTACTGCAGTCTCTGAACATAAATTGTGAAGATTTCATGGACACTTAATCACTTCCCCAATCAATACCCTTGTTATTTCCTACGCCTGTCTTTAATCTCTTAATCCCATCATCTTCGTAAGCTGAGGAGGATGTATGTTGCCTCAGGACCCTGTGATGATTGCATTCACTGCACAAATTGTTTGTAAAGCATGTGTGTTTGAACGATATGAAATCTGGGCACCTTGAAAAAAGAACAGGATGACAGCAATGTTCAGGGAACAAGGGCAATAACTTTAAATTCTGACTTGCTGTGAGCCGGGCAGAACAGAGCCATATTTCTCTTCTTTCTTTCTTTTTTTTTTTTTTGTTTTTTGAGATGGAGTCTCGCTCTGTCGCCCAGGCTGGAGTGCAGTGGCCGGATCTCAGCTCACTGCAAGCTCCGCCTCCCAGGTTCACGCCATTCTCCTGCCTCAGCCTCCTGAGCAGCTGGGACTACAGGCACCTGCCACCTCGCCCGGCTAGTTTTTCTTTTTGTATTTTTTAGTAGAGACGGGGTTTCACCGTGTTAGCCAGGATGGTCTCGATCTCCTGACCTCATGATCTGCCCACCTCGGCCTCCCAAAGTGCTAGGATTACAGGCTTGAGCCACCGCGCCCGGCCTATTTCTCTTCTTTCAAAAGCAAATAGGAGAAATATTGCTGAATTCTTTTTCTCAGCAATGAACATCCCTGAGAAAGAGAATGTGTCCCTGAGGGGAGGGCTCTAAAATGGCCGCTTTGGGGACGGCTGTCTTTTATGGTTGTAGACAAAGGGATGAAATAAGCCCCAGTCTCCCATATTGCTCTCAGGCTTATTAGGATGAGGAAATTGCCACCTAATAAATTTTGGTCAGACAGGTTGTCTGCTCTCAATCCCTGTCAGGAGATAAGATGTTATCAATGACAATGAGTGCCTGAAACTTCATTAGCAATTTTAATTTTGCCCCATCCTGTGGTCGTGATTTTGCCCTGCCTCCATTTGCTTTGTGATATTACCTTTTGAAGCATGTGAACTCTGTGACCCACACCCCCCCCTTTTGAAAATCACTAATAAAAACTTGCTGGTTTTATGGCTCAGGGGGCATCACAGAACCTGCCAACATGTGATCTCTCCCCTGGACACCCAGGTTTAAAATTTCTCTCTTTTGTACTCTTTCCCTTTATTTCTCAGACCAGCTGACACTTAGGGAAATAGAAAAGAACCCATGTTGAATATCGGAGGTGAATTTCCCCCCATACATATATATTTCATAGACTCCATGAAACCCATCCAGTGAATTCTTAGAGGTCCAAGACCCCTAATTATGAACTGTTGGCTGGCCACGGTGGCTCATGCCTGTAATCCTAGCACTTTGGGAGGCCAAAGTGGGTGGATCACTTGAGGTCAGGAGTTCAAGACCAGCCTGGCCAACATGATGAAACCCCATCTCTACTAAAAATACAAAAATTAGCCAGGCTTGGTGGCATGCACCTGTAGTCCTAGCTACTCAGGTGGCTGAAGCAGGAGAATTGCTTGAAGCTGGGAGGTGGAGGTTGTAGTGAGCCGAGGTGATGCTGTGGCACTCCAGCCTGGGTGACAGAGTGAGATTCCATCTCCAAAAAAACAAGAACTGTTGACCTATGCTTCTACCAGATTCCCATTCGTCCTGCTTTCAAACAGTCTGCAGCACCCTACTTCCCACTTTCCGTCTCAGACTTGGGGCTACACCAGTAGAGAGGTTGTATGTGCTGTGAGAAGGTGGGGGTCTGCTCTGCCTGTGGCCTACTAAAGAGTCTATACTTCTTTAATTATTGCCCTTGTTTTTGGTGTTTCAGGGTTGGTCCACAGGACTCAGGGAAGGAGAAAAAAGTATAAAAATTTCTTTTCTTACAAGAATTCCAAGATGTGTCAGAGTTGACCAGAAGCATAGAGAAGACTACATAGTCAAGTACCCCCCAGGGGAATGTGGTAGAATTGGCAGTCTATTGGTCTCTTTGTAATGTCAGACTAAATAAATCACCTGGAGGCTGACATTGGCTCCTTCCCTTCCCAGGAGACAGATCTGGCCTAAATACAGAGATGCCTACAAGGAAGACCTAGGATCACAATCGTTCTTAGCACATAAAACTCTTCTTCCAGGTTCTAGAGAAAGTGACCACTCTGAAAGCCAAAGAACTGCAGAGTACTCCTGTTGGCTCAGGTTTCATATTGCTCTGGCAATTCAGGTTCCTCTCATCTTTGCCATCATTTTGTGGATACCAACACACAACATGTCGTACCTGGCCAAGGTACAACAGCCTTGGCCAGGTATGAGAAGTGTCCATTACTGTTGTTTGCTCTATCTTGCACAAAGATGCCAAGTAAGGCTGGAGCAAAGGCCTTGGTGATACTCTTGCCTTGGACAGACAAATGGCAGTAGTGCAGCTAGTCCCTCAGTTGCTTCTGTTTGTATTCCAAAGGCAGTAAACACAGACGTTCAGAAGCCCTTTATAATCAATATGTCAAATATCTGAAATTATTCCCCAGCTCTGACAAAACTTGCCTTCTGGGTGTGGAAACAAAACAAGAATTTGTGATTACTGCTGACCACATCTAGAACTGCCTTGAGGCTAGCCATGAGAGACTTGAAACCACAATTTTCACTGAGGATCTAAACCTCAGATCACATTTGCTTGGGGCTACTATGGGGTAAGGTGATATAAAGGATGTAAAAAGGATGTTGCAGATGCTCATGAGACCAGGTTTTGTGGCAAGCTAGGGGCACCACTAATTCTCCACGATGACTTCTCTACAGGACTTGCTTAAGCACAGGCACGGGACCTACCAATAATCAGATGTGCACTCTACACAGACTGCACCCACCAAGAACAGGTCACAGTCCGTGACACAAACCCATATACACAGGTCGGAGAAGCTGGCATTTTGGTCCGTGCTTATTTAACAAATGCCCTTCTGCTGTGGGCATTAGGACAGGGGGCTGGCAATACTCAGGTGAGCTGTGCCACCCCCAAGTCCAAAGCAGCAGCTCTCAGGCCTCTGCTGCTTCATGCCATTCCAAACATGATGGCTGGGCTTACACACCTATCTTACTGGAGGCCTCCCTCTCTGTGTTCCCTTTTCACCGCTATTCCATTACTTCCACAGGAGCTGGAGGCTGGCCCATCCACTCCAACCCAGAGAACAAGCAGAGGCTGCCACAGGAGATCCTAGGCAAGCAATCAGCCACAGCATCTAGATTAGCATGAAGGAAACACTGGCCAAATTAAAAGATGAAACTTCCAAAAGGTAAATCTCTGTGTATTCATGCCTAATCTTCCAAGGTTGTGTAAATAATTTTTTTCTACCATCCCCCATCATTTGCACACATTTTTGTCAAGTCCAAACATAATTTGAAGTGAGGTAGGTAGTTTCTCTCTACTCATGCCGTTGTCCTTGGGGTGATGTTGGGGGCTGTGCCCTGAACGCACTTCTCTCCCGTGCAGGGGCAGTGTCAGGGCTGGCACCAGTGGCTAGTGGAGCTTCTCAGTTGGCTATTTTCTCAATCTCATCCAAATCATCCGTGTCCAATCTTTCTATCTTCTTATCTGGGGGAAAAATATACAGGTCTCTACTGTGCCCAGGAATGTGCCCCACCCCGGGCCACAGCAATCATTCATTCATCCCCAAAGGCTCTGGGTGCCTGAGCAGGGGGCAGCAGGGCCCCTAGTCACTGACAGCAACAGTCAGAGCCCCACGCCCCGAAGCCCGGTCATGGGGGAGCTGTCCTTGGAGTCCTTGGGTCCTGAAGTCTCCAGGTGTGGCCCTGAGAACTGCCATATGGTCAGAAAGGAGGGGAGTGTGCCAGGGACAGAGCCTCTCTCAGGGCTACAGAAGATCCTACCCCTTTCCTCACTCCACCCCCCTTAGTAAAGGGCACCAGGCACAGGACCCTCCCCGGGACTCACTAAAATGCTCCTGGATTCTGTTCAGGATGTTCATGCTGTGCTTGCTGTCCACCATGTTCACTGCCAGGCCCCTCTTGCCAAAGCGGCCTGTGCGCCCGATCCGGTGCAGGTAGGTCTCGTTGTCAGGGTTCCCGTCCTTGTCCACGGGAAGATCAAAGTTGATGACGACAGACACTTGTTCAACATCGATGCCTGCAGGAAGGAGAGATGGAAGCTGAGAAGACCAAGGACAGGAGACAAATCAGTCATGTGGTCCATCCATACAATGGAGCATGACTCAGCATTAAGGGAACTCGGCACTAAGAGATGTATATGACGTCAAGTGTAGGAAGCCAGATCTGAAAGGCCATGCAGTGCAAGATTTAGATGATGCCCAAAAGCAAAACTACAGGCACAAAAACCAAACTAGCAGGGGCCACGGGGTGGGGTGCAGGGAGAGGTGATGAATGAGTCCCTGAGAGTTGGAGACAGAGAGAAGTAAGGACAAGAGACAAAAATCACTGTTGTCCAAAGGTAAGTCAATGCATACCAACTTTGGTTAGAGGGAAAGAATTTGGGGGGCCGAGCATGGTGACTCATACTTGTAATCCCAGCACTTTGGGAGGCCGAGGCAGGCAGATCAGCTGAGGTCAAGAGTTCAAGACCAGCCTGGCCAACACTGCAAAACCCCGGCTGTACTAAAAATACAAAAATTAGCTGGGCTTGATGGTAGGCGCCTGTAATCCCATCTACTCAGGAGGCTGAGGCAGGAGAATCACTTAAACCCAGGAGGTGGAGGTTACAGTGAGCTGAGATTGTGCCACTGCACTCGAGCCTGGGCTACTGAGCGAGACTCTGTCTAAAAAAAAAAAAAACTGGGGGGACAGGCCAACTCTGGGAATTGGGTACAAGAGAGGGCACATACAGGCATATAGCAGAACCTGGAGGAAAATAACAAAACTGGCAGGTGCCAACAAAATTATGAAATCAGTCAGTAAGCCTCCAGGAGACACAATGTTCTGGAGATGGGCGCCCTTGGAAGAGCAGGCTCCGTTCTCTACCAGTCAGATGCCTGTACATTTCCTTCCACCAAGTCAGGACTCCTGGCTTCTGTGGGAGTTTTTATCACCGGAGGGAAATGCAGTCTCTCCTAGAAAGGAATATTGTCACCAACCCCACCCATCTCCCTGAGACCATCTGACTTCCCTGTGTACAAGGATTTCTAGCTCTAACTGGGCCTGGGACCCCGAGCCTGGCAGACCAGGTGGGACACATCCTCTGCTCACCACGGGCACACACGTTGGTGGTCACCAGAACCTTCTCTTTGCCCTCTCGGAAGCGCTCAATCACCGCAGCCCTCTGCTCCACCATCATCTCCCCACTCAGCAGAGCCACCTGGTGGCCTTCTTTTGAGAGCTCTGCTGCCAGCCAACTAGCTGTTTTGCGAGTCTGTAGTGAAAAGAATTGTTTTATATGAACAGACCTGTTAAAAACAAGAGGAAGACAACTGCAAAAAAGTGGCTTGCCACAATTAAAATACATGAAGGCGCTGCTAAATCCAGTTAGGAGGTTAGGCTTAAAATTTATCAGTGAAGTATGGTGGTACATACCTACAGTCCAAGCTACACACTTGAGCCCAGGAGTTCAAGGCTGGCCTGGGCAACATGGCAAGAACCCATCTCAAAAAAAATTTTTTTTTTCAAATAGAATTTTCGTCATATGATTTCTTTCTTTTTAGATAAGTTACGTAACTGCTGTTAGTTTTTTATCTAGGGAGAGTGTGGTTTTAGCTAAAGATCTTCATTCCTAAATAGTCTATGTTCTTGCCAGATATGGTGGCTCATGCCTGTAGTCTCAGCGCTTTGGGAGGCTGAGACTGGAAGATCGCTCGAGGCTAGGAGTTTGAGACCAGCCTGCACAACAGAGCAAGACCCCATCTCTACAAAAATAAAAATAATTAGCCTGACATACATGGAGCACACACCTGTAGCCCTAGTAACAAGAGCCAAGGCTGCAGTGAGCTATGATCATGCCACTGTATTCTGGCCTGAATGATAGAGCAAGACCCTATCTCAAAAACTAACAAACAAAAAAAATATATATATTAAAA
This sequence comes from Theropithecus gelada, assembly GCF_003255815.1. Classification (NCBI taxonomy): domain Eukaryota; kingdom Metazoa; phylum Chordata; class Mammalia; order Primates; family Cercopithecidae; genus Theropithecus; species Theropithecus gelada. The sequence continues at coordinate 31,794,558 of NC_037688.1, forward strand.
TTGTATATATTTTTTGAGACAGGATCTTATTTTGTTGCCCACTCTGGAGTGCAGTGGCACAATCACAGCTCACTGCAGTCTCAACCTCCTGGGCTCAATCAATCCTCCCATCTGAGCCTCCCAAGCAGCTGGGACCATAGGCACGCACCACCACGGCTGGCTAATTTTTAAAATTTTTATAGAGATGGGATCTTGCTATGTTGTGCAAACTGGTCTTGAACTCCTGGGCTCAAGAAGATCCCCCCACCTCAGCCTCCCAAAGGGCTGGGATTACAGGCGTCAGCCACCGTGCCCAGCCATATATATTTTTTTAATGATGAGGTCTCACTATGTTGTTGCCCATGCTGGCCTGAACTCCTGGGCTTAAGCGATCCTCCCACCTCAGCCTTTTGAGTAGCTGGGACTACATGTACTTGCCCAGCTTATATTCTTTTTTTGTTGTTGGGTTTTTTTGTTTGTTTGTTTTTGTATTGAGACGGAGTTTTGCTCTTGTTACCCAGGCTGGAGTACAATGGCACAATCTTGGCTCACTGCAACCTCCACCTCCTGGGTTCAAGCGATTCCCCTGCTTCAGCCTCCTGAGTAGCTGGGGTTATAGGTGCATACCACCACACAGGGCTAATTTTTTGTATTTTTAGTAGAGACAGGGTTTCACCATGTTGGCCAGGCTGGTCTTGATCTCCTGACCTCAGGTGATCCACCTGCCTTGGCCTCCAAAATTGCTGGGATTACAGGCATGAGCCACCGTGCTGGCTGCCCAGCTTATATTCTTAAAAATCTAAAGATTATTTCATTGGCTGTTACTTGGGGTTTTTTTCCCCCAGTAATCACTAAGAAGTGGAATCAAAGTCTCCCTCTTACAACTCATTAAAACCTTAGGAGAACAAACCACTTCCTTTCTTCCCATGGCGCCCAGGGGCATCCAGTCCTCCTGAGCCCTGTGGGGAGCTGGCTGAGAGGGAAGGGCCAGGCCTGCCACTGCTGCTACTACTCACATGGCAGAAGATCATGGCTTGAGCAATGGTGATGGCCCCATAGAGGTTACACAAGGCCTGGAACTTCTCGTCTCTGCTGCTGCACAGGACATAGTACTGCTTGATGGTGTCTAGGGTCTCTTCTTCCCGCTTCAGTTTGATAATGTTTGGGTCTGGGACCACTTTCTGGGCAAACTTCCAGACAGAGTCTTCAAAGGTGGCAGAGAAAAGCAGCATCTGGCAGTTCCTGGGCAGCATCCTGCAAGGGAAGGCCCTGGCATGTGGCCCCAGGTGGCCCCGGGAAGCAGCGGAAGCACAGCCTCCCCAGCTGGGAGGGTCTAGATGCCCAGGAAGGCTGAAGGGGAAGGAGGAGCAGCAGGCCTCGGTGGGGGACAGGGGTTGGGGTCTCCTTTCTCAGCCCGGGCTGGGAGGGACTGTGGTCAGTGCTGACATGGAAATGGCCTGTCAAACAAATGCTGCTGAGAGTACGAAAGACAAGTCCCTGGCAGAGGCCAGAGGAGGCGTCTGAAGTGAAGGGAGAAGACACTGCAGATGGGGAGGCTGAGGAGTCCTCTGCCCTCGAGATCCCTACCTCTGGATGCGGATGCTCTGATCCTGGTGGCCCTGAGTGGCTATCATGACATCAGCTTCATCCAGAACAAACACCTTGATTTTCTTGGGATCAATGAACTTGAGCTTGGAGCACCAGTCCAGCACGGTCCCAGGGGTGCCAATGACAATCTGCTCGCTGATCTTCTGGCCTCTTTCCACTGTGGAGACCCAAGATGTTTTCCATGCATGGATATTTCTTTTGTTTTTTTTTGTTTGTTTGCATTTTTTCTTTTTGTTTTTGTTTTGTTTTGTTTTGTTTTTTGAGACGGAGTCTCACTCTGTTGCCCAGGCTGGAGTGCAGTGGCAACATCTTGGCTTACTGCAACCTCTGCCGCCCAGGTTCAAGCAATTCTCCTGCCTCAGCCTCCAAAATAGCTGGGATTACAGGCACCTGCCACTGCACCTGGCTAATTTTTTTTGTATTTTTAGTAGAGACGGGTTTCACCATCTTGGCCAGGCTGGTCTTGAACTCCTGACTTGGTGATCCACCTGCCTCGGCCTCCCAAAGTGCTGGGATTACAGGCGTGAGCCACCGTGCCCGCCTCCATGGGTATTTCAAAGGCAAAGCCAGCTCTTCTTTCTGAGAAATTCTAAACCTATTATATATTTTAATGCAAATGTTTTGCTGTTTGCATTAATATATTAAGGAAACGTGAGGATAACACTATAGTATTTAATGGACATAAAACCAGACAAAATGCTGAAAAGGTAATCGGTACAAAAATACAATTAAAATAAGTAAGATCCAGTATTTGATAGCACAACTGAGTGACTACAGTCAACAATTTAATGTACATTTAAAAATAACTAAAAGGGCTGGGCACGGTGGCTCATGACTCTAATCCCAGCATTTTGGGAGGCAGATCACCTGAGGTTAGGAGTTCGAGACCAGCTTGGTCAACATGGCGAAACCCCATCTCTACTAAAAATACAAAAATTAGCTGGGTGTGATGGTGGGCTCATGTAATCTCAGCTACTTGGGAGGCTGGGGAAGGAGAATCACTTGAACCCGGGAGGCAGAGGTTGCAGTGAGCTGAGATTGCGCCACTGCACTCCAGCCTGGGCAACAAGAGTGAAACTCTGTCTGAAAAAAAAAAAAAAAACAGGCAGGGAGCAGTGGGTCACGCCTGTAATCCCAGCACTTTGGGAGGCCAAGGCAAGCAGATCACCTGAGGTCAGGAGTTCAAGACCAGCCTGGCCAACATGGTGAAACCCCATCCCTACTAAAAATAAAAAAAAATTAGCCAGGTGTGGTGGGCACCTGTTGTCCCACCTACTCAGGAGGCTGAGGCAGGAGAAGCTCTTGAACCCGGGAGGTGGAGGTTGCAGTGAGCTGAGATTGCACCACTGCACTCCAGCCTGGGCAACAGAGTGAGAATCCGTCTAAAAAAACAAAAACAAGAACCAAAAAAAACAACCACAAACTAAAATTGTTTATAACATAAAGAAAGGATACGTGCTTGAGTCAATGGATACCCCAGTTACCCTGATGTGATTATTATGCATTGCATGCCTGTATCAAAACATCTCATGTACCCCATAAACATATACACCTATGTACCCACAAAAATTCAAAAATTAAAAAAAATGCTGGCCGGGCGCGGTGGCTCAAGCCTGTAATCCCAGCACTTTGAGAGGCCGAGACGGGAGGATCACGAGGTCAGGAGATCGAGACCATCCTGGCTAACACAGTGAAACCCCGTCTCTACTAAAAAATACAAAAAAAATAGCCGGGCAAGGTGGCGGGCGCCTGTAGTTCCAGCTACTTGGGAGGCTGAGGCAGGAGAATGGTGTGAACCCGGGAGGCGGAGCTTGCAGTGAGCTGAGATCCGGCCACTGCACTCCAGCCCGGGCGACAGCGCGAGACTCCCTCTCAAAAAAAAAAAAAAAAAAAAAAAATGCTGAAAAGACATAGTAAGGATATAAACAATTAGAAGATGAATCCTCTTCAGTAGCATTCTTCTCATCTCTGTAATCATCCAATTCTCTCTGAAGTATCTGATCTTTATTTTTTTTCTGTCAACATTTCTGTCAACAACAGACTGGGACACTTCCTCTTAGGCAGACTTTTTCACAGTTCTTATCTTTCTAATGCACTCTGCCCCTTCAGCTCTATCCTGGCATGTATTTCAAATATGTCAGTTGCTTTTATGTTAGCTGGGTGTGGTGGCGCACGCCTGTAATCCCAGCTCCTCAGGAAGCTGAGGCACGAGAATCACTTGAGCCCAGGAGGCGGAGGTTGCAGTAGGCCAGGATTGCATCCCTGCACTCCAGCCTGGGTGACAGAGGGAGACTCTGTCTCAAAAAAAAAAAAAAAAAAAAAAAAAAAAAAAAAGGCCAGGTGCCGTGGCTCATGCCTGTAATCCCAGCACTTTGGGAGGCTGAGGCGGGCAGATCACGAGGTCAAGAGTTGGAGATCATTTGGCCAACATGGTGAAACCCCATCTCTACTAAAAATACAAAAATTGGCCAGGCGTGGTGGCGGGCGCCTGTAGTCCCAGCTACTCGGGAGGCTGAGGCAGGAGAATGGCGTGAACCCGTGAGGCGGAGCTTGCAGTGAGCCAAGATCGTGCCACTGCACTCCAGCCTGGGCGACAGAGTGAGACTCTGTCTCAAAAAAAAAAAGAAAAAAAAAATCAGAATTTTCTACCCTTCTACTTTGAATACAAATTGCAAAATTTTAAATGATTATCTCCCAATAAGTTTCATTATATTATTTACTTTTCAGAACTGGCCTCAGGTTGGCATTCGGACATTGTATGCAGACTTGATTTTCATAAAGAGATCCATAAAACTCAACCAAACCTCTAACATTTTTTTTTTTTTTTTTGGAGATAGAATCTCATGCTGTCGCCCAGGCTGGAGTACAGTGGTGCTATCTCGGCTCACTGCAACCTCCTGCCCCGGCCCGGGTTCAGGCAATTCTCCAGCCTTAGCTTTCTGGGTAGCTGGGATTACAGGTGTGCACCACCATGCCCGGCTAATTTTTTTGTATTTTTAGTAGAGACAGGGTTTCATCATGTTAGTCAGGCTGGTCTCGAACTTCTAACCTTAAAATGATCCAGCCACCTTGGGCTCCCAAAGTGCTGAGATTACTGGCATGAGCCACCACGCCTGGCCAACAACACTTTTAAAATTACTTAAGTAATATTAGTTGTAAAACAAACTAGTGTAGAAAAAATTAGTAACAAAAAAGAATTAACAGAATAATCCCCAGAGTCAATAGCCATAAACATTCTGGGTTTTTATTCTGCTGATGAAGAGAAGTAAATTAGGTAATTAAACAAATTCAGTCCTGGTCTAGTGGCTCACACCTGTAATCCCATCACTTTGAGGGGCTGAGGCAGGAGGATTGCTTGAGACTTGGAGTTCTAGACCAACTTGGGCAACATAGCAAGACACTGTCTTTACAAAAAAAAAGAAGTCTTTACCAAAAAAAAAAATTTTTTTTTTTGAGACAGAGTCTTGCTCTGTCGCCCAGGCTGGAGTGTAGTGGCATGATCTTGGCTCACTGCAACCTCCACCTCCCGGGTTCAAGTGATACTCCTGCCTCAGCCTCCTGAGTAGCTGGGACTACAGGCGCACGCCACCATGCCTGGCTGATTTTTCTATTTTTAGTAGAGATGGGGTTTCACCATGTTGGCCAGTATGGTCTCTATCTCCTGTCCTCAGGTGATCTGCCCACCTCAGCCTCCCAAAGTGCTGGGATGCCAAGGAATGTCCTGATGAGGTGCATGTCTGCAGTTTACTTTCAAATGGTTTGACAAAAATGTATACATTTATGTAAAGCAAATATGGCAAAATGTTAAGTTTTTGAATCTAGGTGGAAAAATACATGTGTTTATTGTATTATTTCAACTATTGGGTATGTTTTGAAATGTTTCAAAATAAAAAGAATTAGGTTGATGATTTAGGACCACATTCACATACTCACATTTATTGCCTCGAACAGCATAAGCTAGCTTCAGTTCAGGGTAAAATTTGCCCATTTGTTCAATCACTTTTCCTGTTTGGAGGGCGAGCTCATACGTTGGGGAGAGGCATAGACACTGGTAGGGAAAGAGTGCAGAGTGCAAATTCAAGACAATAGCTCTTTTGCAAAGGGGAATTACCATTAGGACTTAGCCACTCCTCCAGCTGAAGGTGAAGGAAAGAATATGTACATTAAAGTGTACACCATTTGATTCTTTAAGCTACAGCGTCATAAGCTAGAATTCTTAGGTGTCAGAACTCTGGGTAGGTAAAGACACTTGGAAACAGACACTGGCCATTGCAGTACAAAACCTACCCATGAGCACGGATCTAAAGTTCCAGTTGGCATTAGCTTTCTTTTCATTTACTCAGAAAGCTCTCAGAACTTTCTAATGGATGACAGTTGCTGATGAAACAGGTTTTCCTGCAAGTAAAGGAGCCAGGCCTATAAGAAGCATTCCAGAACTGGCACACCATGAAAAAGGAAACAGGATTTTTACTGCTGTTAGAGGATATTCCACATTATTTGTGCTCAATTTAAGGAGTTTTAGTTTGTGTAAAAAGTAATGCATAAATGCATAGCTTGGCTTTTATTTTATTTTTTTTGAGACAGAGTTTCGTTCTTTTTGTCCAGGCTGGAGTGCAGCGGTGTGATCTCAGCTCACTGCAACCTCTGCCTCCTAGGTTCAAATGATTCTCTTGCTTCAGCCTCCCAAGTAGCTGGGATTACAGGCACACACCACCAGGCCCGGCTAATTTTTTACTTTTAGTATAGATGGGGTTTCACCATGTTGGCCAGGCTGGTCTAGAACTCCTGACCTCAGGTGATCTGCCCACCTCAGCCTCCCAAAGTGCTGGGGTTACAGGCCTGAGCCACCGCACTCGGCCCACAGCTTGGCTTTTAATCCATCAAATGGAAATCCCCTCTATCTATGCATTAGTGGAAACCTAAATTCATAAATCCTTACCTGGGGGTATTTGTTTGCAGGTTCTACTTGGCTAAGCATGGCCAGCACGAAGGCAGCTGTTTTACCAGTACCAGACTGAGATTGGGCAATTAAGTTCTGTGGGCTGCACAAGAAACAAACTGGTTAGGAGCTTAAATCTCAAGTAACCTTTTTAGTATTAAAAATTCATTTATAGGAGACGCTGGAGTACAGTGGCACAATCTTGGCTCACTGCAGCCTCAGCCTCCTGGGCTCAAGTGATCCTCCTGCCTCAGCCTCCCAAAGCGCTGAGATTATAGGTGTGAGTCACTGCAATGGGCCTACTGATTCTTTTCAAATGTGAGTCAGCTCATGTTACTTCTCTGCCCAAAAACCTTCCAATAATTCCTCGTTTCATTCAAAATACAAGTTGAAACCCTCATAATGGCATACAGGGTCCTGCATGATTTGCTCCCCATTACACCTCAGCTCTCATTTCCTACTACTCTCTCTTTCTCTCCCTTACTTCGCTCCCCCACAGGGCCCCAGCGCTGCTCCGAGAACATGCCAGTCATGCTCTTGTCTTAGGGCTTCTGCACTGGCTGTGTTGTGCTTGGGACTACTGTCCCCAGATAACATGCTAACTCCCTTCTCTCCTTCAAGTCTTTGCCCAGATTTCACCTACTTCAGGAGATCCTACCTTAACCACTTGATTTAAAAGTGTAATCTACTTTGAAATGCCTAAAAAATACAAGATGTAGGTTTTGGTAGCAGGGTAGGGGTAAGAGTGGCAAGAACCAAGTCTTGCCTTGAAGGTAGCAAGAAGCAGCCTCTGAAGCAGCTCAAGAAACAGGCAAGGCCAGGTGCAGTAGCTCATGCCTGCAATCCCAGAACTTTGGGAGGCCGAGGTGGGTGGATCATTCGAGGTCAGGAATTTGAGACCAGCTTGGCCAACAAGGTAAAACCCTGCCTCTACTAAAATTACAAAAATTAGGCAGGCATGGTGGTGAGCACCTGTAGTCCCAGCTACTTGGGAGGCTGAAGCAGGAGAATCACTTGAACCCACAAGGCAGAGGTTGCAGTGAGCCAAGATCGTGCCACTGTACTCCAGCCTGGGTGACAGAGTGAGACTCAGTCTCAAAAAAAAAAGCAGGCAAGGTCAGGTGCGGTGGCTCATGCCTGCAATCTCAGCACTTTGGGAGGTTGAGGTGGGTGATTTCTTGAGCCTAGGAGTTCGAGACCAGCCTGGGCAAAATACCGAAACCCTTTCTCTACAAACGATACAAACATTAGCTGGACATGGTGGTACATACCCGTAGTCCCAGCTACTCGGGAGGCTGAGGTATGAGGATCTCTTGAGCCCAGGAGGTGGAGGGTAGAGGTTGCAGGCTGCAGTGAGCTGAGACTGCGCCACTGCACTGCAGCCCTGGTGACAGAGCAAGACCCTGTCTCAAAAAAACAAAAAAATGGAGCAGCCGCGGCAGGCCAAAGAGATGGACAAGGAAAATGAGGTCTTCCAGTAGGAAAAAAAGGAAAAAAGAACAGAAGAAACATGTACTAAAAGTGAAGCCATGGGGAGGGCCCCCAGCCACAGGTGGAATTTAAAAATCTGGCAAAAGTAAGCTGTTCCTTGTGGGGACTTCTTCTTTTTTTTTTTTTCTTTCTTGAGACGGAGTTTTGCTCTTGTCGCCCAGCTGGAGCGCAAAGGTGCGATCTCAGCTCACTGCAACCTCCACCGCCTGGGTTCAAGCAATTCTTCTGCCCCAGCCTCCCGAGTAGCTAGGATTACAGGTGCCCGCCACCACGCCCAGCTAATTTTTGTATTTTTAGTAGAGATGGGGTTTCACCATGTTGGCCAGGCTGGTCTCGAACTGCTGACCTCAGGTGATACACCTGCCTCGGACCTCCCAAAGTGTTGAGATTACAGGCGTGAGCCACCACACCTGGTCTTTTTTTTTTTTTTTTTGAAACAAGGTCTCACTTTGTCGCCCAAGCTGGAGTGCAGTGACACAATCTCAGTTCACTGTAGGTGCCACTGCGCGGGTTCCACGCAATTCTGGTGTCTCAGCCTCCTGAGTAGCTGGGGCTGGTATGAACCACCATGCCTGGCTATTTTTGTTTTTTTTTTTGTAGAGATGGGTTTCACCATGTTGGCCAGGCTGGTCTCGAACTCCTGACCTCAAGTGATCCGCCCACTTCAGCCTCCCAGAGTCCGGGGATTACAGGTGTGAGCCACTGCGCCCAGCCACCACAGTGGTAACTCTTTATTCTATTTCTGTTTAAACATCTAGATTCCTTGTCAAAACATCTGTTACCCCTTGTAGTTAGAATAAAGTGTTGTACATTTAATTTCTTTTTTATTTTTACCTTTTAATACTGATGAGGTCTTACTGTGCTGCCCAGGCTGGTCTCAAACTCCTGGGCTCAAGCTGTCTGCCTGCCTTGGCCTCCCAAATTACTGGGATAATGGGCATGAGCCACTGTGCCTGGCCAAATTTATTAAATTTTTTTTTTTTTTTTTGAGACGGAGGGTCACTCTGTCACCCAGGCTGGAGTCCAATAGCGCGATCTCAGCTCACTGCCACCTCTGCCTCCTGGGTTCAAGCGATTCTCTTGCCTCAGCCTCCTGAGTAGCTGGGACTACAGGCACGTGCCACCACGCCCAGCTAATTTTTTGTATTTTTAGTAGAGACGGGGTTTCACCATGTTGGCCAGGCTGGTCTCGAACTCCTGACCTCAAATGATCTGCCTGCCTCAGCCTCCCCAAATGCTTGGATTACAGGCATGAGCCACTGTACGTGGCCAAAATTTATTATTTTTATTTGAAGTAAAAAAAAATGTCATAAAATTTGCCCTTTTACCCACTTTTAAGTGTGCTATTCAGCGGCATTAACATTTGTAATTTATCACCTGTTATATTTTAATAAAAATGAATTAGCTATATTTCAAACTAGAATGTAAGCTCCTTGTGGGCAGGAATTTTGTTCTGCATTGTTGACTAATGTATCCAAGTGCCTAGCATAGTATCTGTTATATAACAGGCATTCAATAAGTATTTGTTGATGATAAAAGGTACTAGATAATTCTAGTAATAATGCTGGTCTCTTCTAATATTGTCAATCTAAAAATGAGCTTCTTGGCTAGGCCCAATGGCTCATGCCTGTAACCCTAGCACTTTGGGAAGGCAAGGTGGGAAGCGTGCTTGAGCCTAGGAGTTCAAGACAAGTCTGGGCAAGAAAGTAAGACCCCATCTCCACCAAAGCCCCCCTGAAAAACAAAAACAAAAAAAGCCTGGTGTGACACCTCATACCAGTAATCCCAACACTTTGGGGGTTTGAGACCAATCTGGGCAACATAGCACAACTCTGTCTCTGATAGAGATATAAAAATTAGGCCTTGTGTGGTGGCTCACACCTGTAATATCAGCACTTTGGGAGGCCGAGGGGGGCAGATCATGAGGTCAGGAGTTCATGACCAGCCTGGCCAACATGGTGAAACCCCATCTCTACTAAAAATACAAAAAAATTAGCTGGGCATGGTGGAGTGTGCCTGTAATCCCAGTTACTTGGGAGGCCGAGGCAGGAGAATTACTTGAACTGGGACCTGGGAAGCAGTGGTTACAGTGAGCCGAGTCTCAAAAAAAAAAAAATTGTATAAAAATTAGCCAGGCATGGTGGTTTGCACCTGTGGCCCCAGCTACTTGGGAGGCCGAGGTGGGAGGATTGCTTGCGCCCAGGAGGCAGAAATTGCAGTGAGCCAAGATGGTGCCAGTGCACCTAGCCTGGATAACAGAGTGAGAAACTGTCTCAAAAAAAAAAAAAAAATTGGGGGAAGGCCAAGGTGGGAGGATTGCTTGAGGCCACGAGATCAAGACCAGTCTGGGCAACATAGCAAGACGCCCATCTCTATTAAATAAAGAAAATTAGCTAGGCATGACAGCACTGGCCTGTAGTCCTAGCTACCTGGGAGGCTGAGGCAGGAGGATTGCTTAAGCCCAGGTGCTCAGGGTGCAGTAAGCTATGACTACACTGCTGTACTCCTGCCTAGGTGGCAGAGACCTTATCTCACAGAAAAAAAAAAAAGTGGCCGGGCGCGGTGGCTCAAGCCTGTAATCCCAGCACTTTGGGAGGCCGAGACGGGCGGATCACGAGGTCAGGAGATCGAGACCATCCTGGCTAACACAGTGAAACCCCGTCTCTACTAAAAAATACAAAAAACTAGCCGGGCGAGGTGGCGGGCGCCTGTAGTCCCAGCTACTCGGAAGGCTGAGGCAGGAGAATGGCATGAACCCGGGAGGCGGAGCTTGCAGTGAGTTGAGATCCAGCCACTGCACTCCAGCCTGGGCGACAGAGCGAGACTCCGTCTCCAAAAAAAAAAAAAAAAAAAAGAAAGTTAGCATCTACAAAAATATTAGATCCACAAATATAAATGATCAATATGAAACCATGTAATAAATACTCCATTTATTCACCCTAAGCATGCTTAAAGTCCCAAGCTAAAAAAAAGACACTATCCATCTGGAGAAAATGTCACTGTTACGACACAGAACAAAGAAAACTTGAGAAAATACAGACCCAAAATATCTATTTTTATTTTTATTTATGATTTTTTGAGACAGGGTCTCACTCTGTTGCTCAGGCTGGAGTGCAGTGGTGCAATCTTTGCTCACTGTAGCCTCAATCTCCTGGGCTCAGGTTACCTCCTACTTCAGCCTCCCGGGTAGCTGGGACTACAGGCACATGCCACCATATTTGGCTAAGTTTTTGTATTTTTAGTAGAGACAGGGTCTCACCATGTTGCCCAGGCTGCTCTCGAACTCCTGGGCTCAAGCGATCCGCCTACCTCGGCCTCTCAAAGTATTGGAATTACAGGCATGAACCACCACACTTGGCCTAAAATATCTATTTTTAGACAAAAAAAAAAGATTCAGAATTTAGGATTATATGCAGAATTGTATATAATCATATAAAATATAGGATTAATCTGTATTAAATTTCCATCATGCTCTAGAATCTTGTTACTCAGAATGTGATCTGAAACATCAGCATCAGCATCACCTGCAAGCTTATTAGAAATGTTGACCCTCAGTCCCCACTTAGACCTACTAAATTCAGACCCTGCATTTTAATAAATGTCTATGAGATTTGTATGCTTGTGAAAGTGGGAAATGCCCTGCACCAGGAAACCACCTTAGTTACTGTATTATTCAGGTCTCCTAGAGCTGTTTGGCTTCTATTATATTTGACACAATGACTTTTATATATCAATACAATGAAATCATGGTGCATATACGATATAAATGTATATTTACCAACATAGGAAGATGATCATATAATTTAAAAACACAGCATATAAAACATTATTTATATGTCAACCTTTTTTTTTTTTTTATTTGAGATGGAGTCTCGCTCTGTCGCCCAGGCTAGAGTGCAGTGGCGCAATCTTGGCTCACTGCAAGCTCTGCCTCCCAGCTTCACGCCATTCTCCTGCCTCAGCCTCCTGAGTAGCTGGGACTACAGGCGCCTGCCACCACGCCCGGCTAATTTTTTGTATTTGTAGTAGAGACGGGGTTTCACTGTGTTAGCCAGGATGGTCTCGATCTCTGGAGCTCGTGACCCACCGGCCTCGGCCTCCCAAACTGCTGGGATTACAGACATAAGCCACTGCTCCCGGCCATATGTCAACTTTTTTTTTTTTTTTTTGGAGACAGAGTTTCACTGATGTTGGCCAGCCTGGTCTCCAACTCCTGACCTCAGGTGATCTGCCCGCCTCGGCCTCCCAAAGTGCTGGGATTACAGGTGTGAGCCACCACGCCCGGCCATAAAGTTATATATATGGCCGGGCACGGTGGCTCACACCTGTAATCCCAGCACTTTGGGAGGCTGAGGCGGGCGGATCTTTTGAGGTCAGGAGATAGAGACTATCCTGGCTAACACAGTGAAACCCCATCTCTACTAAAAAAAATACAAAAAGTTAGTTGGCGGGCACCTGTAGTCCCAGCTACTCGGGAGGCTGAGGCAGGAGAATGGAGTGAACCCAGGAGGCAGAGCTTGCAGTGAGCTGAAATCTTGCCACCGCACTCCAGCCTGGGTGACAGAGTGAGACTCCGTCTCAAAAAAACAAAAAAAAAAAGTTATACGTATATATTTACATAGAGAAAAGTCTAGAAGTCTCCACTCCAAAATGTTAATAATGGAGGGAGAGGGATATTACAGATGATTTTTTTGTTTTTGGTTTTTGGTTTTTTTGAGATGGAGTCTCACTCTGTTGCCCAGGCTGGAGTGCACTGGTGTGATCTTGGCTCACTGCAACCTCCGCCTCCTGGGTTCGAGCCATTCTCGTGGCTTAGCTTCCTGAGTAGCTGGGACTACAGGAGCACACCACAACACCTGGCTAATTTTTGTGTTTTTTTAGTAGAGTCGGGTTTCATGTTGGTCAGGTTGGTCTTGAACTCTTGACCTCAAGAGATCCTCCTGCCTTGGCCTCCCAAAGTGTTGGGATTACAGGCGTGAGCCACTGCACCCACCCCCCACCCGCCCTTTTTGTTTGTTTGGTTTTTTTTGAGACAAACTCTCGCTCTGTTGTCCAGGCTGGAGTGCAGTGATATGATCTCGGCTCACTGCAACCTCTGCCTCCTGGGTTCAAACAAATCTTGTGCCTCAGCCTCTTCTTTTTCTCTTTTGAGACAGGGTTGCTTTGTTGCCCAGAATGGAGTACAATGGTGTGATCATGGTTCACTGCAGCCTGAAACTCCTGGGTTCAAGTGATCCTCCTGCCTCAGCCTCCCGAGTAGCTGGGACTATAACTGCATGCCACCACGCCTGGCCAAGTTTATAACTTTGTTGTTGTTGTTGTTGTTGTTGTTGTTTTTTGTTGAGACAGGGTCTTGCTACATTGCCCAGGCTGGTCTTGAGCTCCTGGCCTCAAACGATCCTCCTGCCTTGCCTGTCAAGTTGCTGGGATTATAGGCACAAGCCACATTGCTGGCCTGTGAAAATAATAAAAGTTTTCAAAAATGGAAAATCTAAAATGAAACGGAGTTGTAATAGGACACATACGGCTCAGCAAGCATCAGTGGCAACGCATTCTCTTGTATCTTGGATGGACGATTGAAACCCATGGCATAGACTCCTTGGAGAAGCTGTGGTTTCCTAGAAAAACAGTTAAAGATGAAAGTCATTGTCTCTTTGGTTGAGGAAAGCAGCAAAATATCTGGAGGATTTTTCTCTTTTACTGTTTACACATAGTTTTTTGTTTATTTGTTTGTGAGACAGAGTCTCAATCTGTTGCCCAGGCTGCAGTGCAATGGTGCAGTCTTGGCTCACTGCAACATCCACCTTCCGGGTTCAAGCAGTTCTCATGCCTCAGCCTCCCGAATAGCTGGGATTACAGGTGCATGGCACCATGCCCTACTAATGTTTTTTTTGTTTTTTTGGTTTTTTTTTTTGAGACAGAGTCTCGCTCTGTCGCCCAGGCTGGAGTGCAGTAGTGCGATCTCGGTTCACTGCAAGCTCCACCTGCCAGGTTCACGCCATTCTCCTGCCTCAGCCTCCTGAGTGGCTGGGACTATAGGTGCCCGCCACCACACCCGACTAATTTTTTTTGTATTTTTGTAGAGACGGGGTTTCGCCGTGTTGGCCAGGATGGTCTCGATCTCCGGATCTTGTGATCCACCTGCCTTGGCCTCCCAAAGTCCTGAGATTACAGGCGTGAGCCACTGCACCTGACCTAATTTTTTTATTTTCAGTAGAGACAGGGTTTCACCATGTTGGCCATGCAACTCCTGACCTCAAGTGATCTGCCTGCCTCAGCCTCTCAAAGTGCTGGGATTACAGGCATCAGCCACTATGCCTGGCCTACACATAGTTTGTAATCAACAATAATTGAGCTATGTTGAACTGAATACATGTTAGTACAGCTAAAGCTTTCACCCATTATCTGGAAATTTTACTAAATATCCCAAAACATCTAAAGTATTTGTTTATATTTTTTATATGGAGTCTGGTCTTGCTCTGTTGCCCAGGCTGGTCTGCAACTCCTGGCCTCAAGTGATCCTCTCACCTTGGCCTCCAAAAGTGCTGGGATTACAGGTGTGCACCACCGCATGCAGCTAAATTCTTTTATACAACTTGGTTAGTGGCTGGGTGCTTTGGCTTATGCCTGTAATCCCAGCACTTTGGGAGGCTGAGGCAAGTGGATCACGAAGTCAGGAGATCAAGATCAGCCTGGCCAACACAGTGAAACCTGTCTCTACTAAAAATACAAAAAGTAGCCGGGTGTGGTGGTGCTCGCCTGTAATCCCAGCTACTCAGGAGGCTGAGGCAGGAGAATCACTTGAACCCGGGAGGCAGAATTTGCAGTGAGCCGAGATCGCGCCACTACACTCCAACCTGGGCGAAAGAGTGAGACACCGTCTAAAAAAAAAAAACAAAAGGCTGGGCGCGGTGGCTCAAGCCTGTAATCCCAGCACTTTGGGAGGCCGAGACGGGCGGATCACAAGGTCAGGAGATCGAGACCATCCTGGCTAACACGGTAAAACCCCATCTCTACTAAAAAATACAAAAACCTAGCCGGGCGAGGTGGCGGGCGCCTGTAGTCCCAGCTACTCGGGAGGCTGAGGCAGGAGAATCGCGTGAACCCGAGAGGCGGAGCTTGCAGTAAGCTGAGATCCGGCCACTGCCCTCCAGTCTGGGCGACAAAGCGAGACTCTGTCTCAACAAAAAAAAAAAAAAAAAAAAAAAACCTTGGTTAGCTAAAACTGTTCTGTTGTGATAAAAAGATATCTATTACAGACCTAGGATCTCTATTTCAGTGCAAAGGGGAGAGTCAGAAAGTGAATAAATACTCACAGCCGAAGCTCTTCAAAAGACTTCACTGAGTACAGAGGGGAGTTTGGATCCCGCTGCAGGACTTCTACTTGGTTTGTGTTATCGACAAGGTTGCTTCTGATCAGCTTGTTGAGTAAGGACTGGGCAGCTCTGTCCTCTGTCAGGAAAAAGAAAGCAAAGAATTTTTAAAAGTCCTTGAAACCTACCAAGCATTTACTCTAATTCAACTGCCATTTGTATTTTGAATAATAACGTACTGAACATTCAACTTCAAGGTACCTCATAGTTTTGACTTATAAATTAAAATAGTTTTATTAAAGAAAAAACTTATGATCCATCACCCATTTAGGCCTCATACTCTTCTCCAGACTCTATCTAACAGCCCTCTTCTCCTGCAGTTACCTATTCCTCTTATCCAGACACACATATTTACTCCCCCATTTGCACTATATATAAACCTAAAGTAATTAACAATCACAACAATGGGAAAAAAAAACAGGAATTAACAAAGCCTGTACCTTAATATTGGACAAGTTGGTCTCATCTTGTCTTCCATGTCAAATGTGTCAAAATAACATTAAGCTTAATTTTATTTGACAATAGAGATTGTCCAATAAACTTAAAATTTTTTATAATGGCCTGTTCAAGTGTTCAGTTGTTCAGTGTAAACTTTCTCTAAACGTAAACCATTAGAACTCCTCACCTATTGACTATTTATATTGAACTTTTTTCTTTTTTCTTTTTTTTTTTTTGAGACAGAGTCTTGCTCTGTCTCCCAGTCTGGAGTGCAGTGGTTCAATCTTGGCTCACTGCAAGCTCTGCCTGCTGGGTTCACGCCATTCTCCTGCCTCAGCCTCCCAAGTAGCTGGGACTACAGGTGCCTGCCACTATGCCTGGATATTTTGTTTTTGTATTTTTAATGGAGATGGGGTTTCACCTTGTTAGCAAGGTTGGTCTTGATCTCCAGAGCTCATGATCCACCCGCCTCGGCCTCCCAAAGTGCTGGGATTAGAGGCGTGAACCACTGCGCCCGGCCCCTATATTGAACTTTTATGCTAGCACTGTATCACCCATTAAAGTCGAGCCAAACTGGGTATAAAAATGAAGCCTCATAACAATCCACTTTCTTAGAATGTAGAAGCTTGTTATTATATAAAGCTCCATGGCTGTGTTACCTTTCTCTTCTTCATCTGTCTTCTCTGCATTGGTATTGGTCTTGACAACAGCACCTTTATCAGACACAAAGTGGCCATCACTCAAAATCACATCCCATACCCAATAGCTGGGACAAATCAAATTCTATAGCACTAGAAGTTTTTGTAAAGGCCTAGAGAGCAAAAAATAAATGAGGAAACCGAGCCGCTGATAAAAACATTTTATTGTCCCTAAATAAACAAAGGTGTAAAACACTGTTGCTCATATATATATAGAGAGAGATATTTTATTTATTTATTTATTTATTTATTTATTTATTTATTTTGCCCAGGCTGGAGTGCAGTGGCGCAATCTCAGCTCACTGCAAGCTCCACCTCCCGGGTTCACACCATTCTCTGGCCTCAGCCTCCCGAGTAGCTGGGATTACAGGCACCCGCCACCATGCCCGGCTAATTTTTTTTGTATTTTTAGTAGAAACGGGATTTCACTGTGTTAGCCAGGATGGTCTTGATCTCCTGACCTCGTGATCCACCTGCCTCGGCCTCCCAAAGTGCTGGGATTACAGGCGTGAGCCACCGCGCCCGACCTCTGTTGCTCATATTCTTTCCTATTCTAGGTCTCCTCCCCGTACCTCAAAAACTATTATTTCCCTCATTGAATCAATACTTCTGAAATATTATAGAAAGATTAGAGCAATTAGTGATCAGAAACCACCTTGATGCTCAACAGAGGAATATCTATGCAAATCGGATTTTATTAATATGTGAACACAATAATGCCATTAAAATTCATGCATATAACAAATGAGCAGTAAGACCAACAAAATTCATGCAAATAATTTTTTTTTTCTTTTTTTGAGACGGAGTCTCACTCTTGCCCAGGCTGGAGTGCAGTGGTGTGATCTCGGCTCACTGCAACCTCTGCCTCCCAGGTTCTAGAGATTCCGTTGTCTCAGCATCCTGAGTAGCTGGGATTATAGGTGTGCACCACCACACCTGGTAAATTTTTGTAGTTTTAGTAGAGATGGGGTTTCACCATGTTGGTCAGGCTGGTTTCGAACTCCTGACCTCAGGTTATCTGCCCACCTCAGCTTCCCAAAGTGCTGGGATTATAGGTGTGAGCCACCACACCCGGCCTATAAATTGTTGATTAATATAAATTTATAGTCAAATGATACTGTGGTTATATAAAATCATACAAAAAAGATTGTAAGTGAATTTTGAGAAAGGCAAATGTTACATTACCTTCCAGTAATATTAAGTACATCAACAATAATGGAAATCTTAAATTTGGATAAATATGATTTCAGAATAATTAGGATAGGTAAACTGTCAGATTCCTCGCACTTTGTCTATCTCATCCCAAATTGAGAACATTAAAAAATTAGTCTTTGTCAGTATAGTCCCATGGTTAGTAATTAGTCCCACTTAAGTAGCCTAATTCGTTTTTCACTCCCACACCCTTGCTATCAGTGTGCAATCCTCATTCTTGTATTTTTTTTTTTTTTTTTTTGAGGCGGAGTCTCGCTCTGTCACCCAGGCTGGAGTGCAGTGGCGCGATCTGGGCTCACTGCAAGCTCCGCCTCCCGGGTTCCTGCCATTCTCCTGCCTCAGCCTCCCAAGTAGCTGGGACTACAGGCGCCCGCCACCACGCCCGGCTAATTTTTTTTTTTTTGTATTTTTAGTAGAGACGGGGTTTCATTGTGTTAGCCAGGATGGTCTCGATCTCCTGACCTCGTGATCCGCCCGTCTCGGCCTCCCAAAGTGCTGGGATTACAGGCTTGAGCCACCGCGCCCGGCCTCATTCTTGTATTAAAAACACTTTGAAGCCAGGTGCGGTATCTCACTCTTGTAATCCCAGCACTTTGGGAGGCTGAGACAGGAGGACTGCTTGAGTCCAGGAGTTAGAAACCAACCTGGGCAACACACGGAGACCTCATATCTCTTTTTTTTTTTTTTTTTGAGACGGAGTCTCGCTCTGTCGCCCAGGCTGGAGTGCAGTGGCCGGATCTCAGGTCACTGCAAGCTCTGCCTCCCGGGTTTATGCCATTCTCCTGCCTCAGTCTCCCGAGTAGCTGGGACTACAGGTGCCCACCACCTCACCTGGCTAGTTTTTTGTATTTTTTTTTTTTTTAGTAGAGACGGGGTTTCACCGTGTTAGCCAGGATGGTCTCGATCTCCTGACCTTGTGATCCGCCCATCTCGGCCTCCCAAAGTGCTAGGATTACAGGCTTGAGCCACCGTGCCCTGCCGGAGACCTCATCTCTATAAAAAATAAAAATAAAAAATTAGTTGGGCATAGTGCGTTGTGCCTGTAGTCCCAGTTACTCAGGAGGCTGAGGCGGAGGATCACTTGAGTCTGGGAGGTTGAGGCTCCAGTGAAGCATGATTGAAGCACTGCACTCCAGCCTGGGCAACAGAGCAAGAACCTGTCTCTTAGAAAGTAAACAAATAGGCCGGGCGCGGTGGCTCAAGCCTGTAATCCCAGCACTTTGGGAGGCCGAGACGGGCGGATCACGAGGTCAGGAGATCGAGACCATCCTGGCTAACACGGTGAAACCCCGTCTCTATTAAGAAATACAAAAGGCCGGGCGCGGTGGCTCAAGCCTGTAATCCCAGCACTTTGGGGGGCCGAGACGGGCGGATCACGAGGTCAGGAGATCGAGACCATCCTGGCTAACACGGTGAAACCCCGTCTCTACTAAAAAATAAAAAAAAAAAAAATTAGCCGGGCGAGGTGGCGGGCGCCTGTAGTCCCAGCTACTCGGGAGGCTGAGGCG